>NW_023615975.1:0-74375 GCF_013339695.2 Rhipicephalus sanguineus
CCAGCTTGCGTGTGAAAGCCAGCGCAGTTTCTTTGACGGGACCTGGAGTGCATTCATGCAGAACTTGAATTTATGTTGCTGCTGCGTCAATCAGCTTCACCTTGTGCGGTCACCTTCTGTCGTATTTTGTGCCACATTCGGTGCGCTTTATTCATTAATAAAGCCGCTTTTACAAGATCATTGGATAATTAATTGTTTCTGATAAGCATGATTATTTGTGCGCCATACACTAAACGTCATTTATGAAGTACGTGTTCATCCTCTGCATGTTCAGATTTATTATTTGTTCAGTAGTAAACCGATGTGAATTATACATGGAAATTGGATAGAAGTGGTGTGTAGAAGAAAAGTAAGGACACAAAGAAACGCTTGTTTGCGTCCTTACTTTTATTGTCTGCGTCTCGATTTTTGAGCTGTATTTACAATGAGACCATTGGTGCCCCGCTGGATATAGTGAGGCTTTTGGTCATTATCACGTCCAGAGCTGTACTTTCTGTGGATTTTCGGGCACCTTCAGGATATGATATCCTGAAGGTGCCAAACATACACAGAAAGTCCAGCTCTGCACGTGATAATGACCAAAAGCCTCACTGTGTCCAGCATATGGGTCATTCCACGGACGTTTTCTGGACGTCGGGTAAGATTTTTACTGAATTTGCATACGTCCAAGCACGTCCGAATATCCGGTTTTGACGCCCGCTGGGATTAACTCGGGATGTTCAATTCCTTTGCGCCATATAGTCCTGCGGACGTCCCGTTGAACGTCCCACGGTATTTGTCGTGCATCCGCCGGATGTACGTAATGTCCAGTAAAGTGGTCCGATAGACGTCCCAAAGTTATTGGTTGCCCATTGGGAAGTACGTGCACCGAAACGCGGCAAGTGTGTATGCATGATCTGGTGCATAGGCTTCCCAAGCAACGCTTAGCGGCGCTGCTGCTCTTGACAGGCGGCGCCATCTCTGGCAGAAAAAGAGAAACTGGGGTGTAAGCAGCGAGCGTTTTCCCTTCTCTCCACCGCGTTGCCGCTCGCTTCCGTGCACGTGCAGAGATCTCGCGGTGCACTTGCGGCGTCTCAAAATGTGCCGCATGCAGTGCGGCTTCAAAAGGATCTTCAAGCTTGACTGGCACTTCCGAAAAGCGAACTTGATAAAAAGGAGGAAGGCTCAATCACCTTAACGGTGAAGAGCAGATGATCGACGACAACGACGCCCGACTCAAAGCGAAATGCATTTCCCAAGTCGCGATTACACAGTGTAGGACGTATACCTCGAGGTAAGTCTCATTCTGTCATGTTAAAGATGAATAATGGTCCACATGCACTCCGAAATGAAGCCTTACACGCTATCGATGTTCTGCGGTGTGGACTACGAATCATATGATTGTTGTTTTGATATGGCATGCTTAACAGTAGCAGCCGTGTACTTTCGTGAACAAACGTTTGCGGCGTGCGAAAAAAGAAATTACACGGCCATGGCCCTGTTTCCTGAGAAGCTTAGAGTCAAGTCCTCCGTGCCACTGGAGAATCACCCGCCGATTAAGACGCGAGGCAGCTAGCTGAGCTTTAACCACTGTGAAGCAAGATCAACTGCTCGCCTCGTTTTTTCGGCTCTCGTGTCATGCTTGCAGTCTATTTTTATGATATCGACTTGACAGGCGTATAAAAGCTGCTGCGCGAACGCGGCTACAAAATCGCACGAAGTCAGAAGGTGACAGAAGGTTACTTCAAGGTTGCAATTGCAAAGCATGTATTAAGTGCCAGTTGTATTTTGCGGCTTAAATATATATCACACTAATAAAGTGACAAAAACACAGCAAACCTGCAGAACGATGTCAAAGCTTGCTGAAAATGCACGGACGTCCGTTCCGGCGTGATAAAGCAGCCTTCCCGACACGTGAATTGCTGGCGCCGAACTTCTGACAATGTGCCGAGTTCAGTTGAATTCAACCAACCGCGCAACGCTAACGGTATAGCGCGAGTGTGAACGTTCAACAACGACGGGTAGGTGTCACGAACACGGGGAATGAAAACACAAAGTTGTTTCACCTACAACCGTAACTGGACTTTCACAATGCGAGAAGACAGCGTATAATCATTACTGTAGTCGCTGCGTGCATGCGCCGCGTTACGTACTGATTCAGGTAGTCGAAACGAACGAAAGCGATGAACTCAGACAGCCAAAATAGAAGGCGAGACAGCGCTGTCAGTTATCCACGCTTGCCGCCTGTATTTCTCGTGCGACACGACCGGGAAACAATACAGTTTCACACGTAAATCGCATGCCTTGGTGTTTTCTGCACTGTTGTGGCAGCCCACGACACAGGAATACTTCCGACCTCACGTCCACTTCCGTGGGGTCGCTTCTGCCATCGCGGAAATGCGCAGCTTCGCACAGCAAGCCTCTCGGTTCAACGTGCCGAGCTGACGGCCCCCCAGTTACCAGCACCGATAGAAGAACGCGTGCGCACGTGCGCTAGCGCTACCGTGAAAGGGGCTGAGTCGGCCGCGCATAAGGTTCAGAGCTTTCCGACAGAGCCGCAGCGCGGCTGGTGCGGCGCTGTCGTCACGCCGCAAACTTGAGCTTGGGTTCCCTATTGGCCGCGAGATCGACCTATAGGCGGCAGCAGCGTCGCCGCGTTAGTGTGGAGAGGCGGTCGGAGGCGCGTTACAAATGCGCACAGCGGCGCTTCGTTGTGCGCAGTTTGAGCCGATTGTCGGCGAATAAAATGCGTTGATTGCTGCTTACTGGTAATATATACACTCCTCATTGTTGAATTGATGCACGAAGATCATGCAACGTTCCTATTACTAGTGAGAGAAACGCAATCTGCCGATGAAAGGGATGCTCGCCCTGGATGACAGTCTGCGCTTACGCACTATATATACATATGTATTGTTGTTTGCTCTGCACGCGTTTAGCTTGTGTTCTGTGTACTGCGCACTGCTGTAGCACGACTGAACTACTTAAGTGTTTACTTCTTGTTCATTTGTATACCAGCCCATATTCCTGTGCAATGAGTTCAATAGCACTGTTCACGCGAATACGCATACGCAGGTAAGAGTTTAGCACAGAGCTTTCATCGATTGATTACGTGCAGAACAGTGATGCAACAAAGGTCCGTATATTTTGTGGAATAAGTGTCTTTTTTTTAAAATAAAATTCGGCAGATCTCACGTACCGTGGGAGTCGATGTTATGCGAAGCAGGCGGCGGGAAGGTGACTGTGGCGTAGCTTTTTTTACTGAGCGACACGTTACAAAATGACGCTAAATATTTGTATAAATTTTATGCGCACACATACATGTTTAAGAGCCGCATATGTGTTATATAACCAGTTGCTTACGGTTAGGTAAAGCTGCCAATCGCAACGCGGTTATTACCAACACCAGAAGCGGTAAGCTGATATGTAGTGCTAATACGTGTCCCGAGAACGCACGCACGTTTCACGAACCCGTGTGCATGTGTGGAAGAAGTTCTTGACAGTTCTTGAAGAAGGGCATCATCACCGTGATCAGTGAGCACCAGCAGCTGTTCATGACTTGTTATAGGATCTGGTCGTGATCATGGTGACGAGGGGCCTATGTGTAGTGAAGTATGTGGTTTAGCAGAGCTGTTGCGATTCGTGGATGCCTTGGTCATTTCGTCGACAAATTGTCTGTCGACAGAGCCGGCGACATGTCGGAACCTGAAGCCACCCTACGTGTTGGTGAGCTATAGGCCATCGAGGCTGGTAGGCCTGGATAGTGCTACGTCGACCAACATCAGTGGAATGCGTTTGTCGTATTCGTACACTACCTGGGCGTATGTGGCCTACGTAGCCTGGTCTACAAAGCGGCTGTAAATCAATCTGGCATCATCCTCGGTCAGCATGGGGCCATCGCCCAGCCTCGTAAGAAATGAATAGGACACTGCGTCGTTCTGGTGAACGAAGTGCACTTCACGGTGCGGTGATGTGGATATCATATTTAACTTTCGTTAATGTATTCCTCCGGGGTCGAGCAATGCTTTAATATAGCTTGCTGAATCATAGAAATACAAACGTAATGTTTATTAGACTGCTATAAAAGCGGAGCCAACATTGGAACTACAGACGCTAATCTGATATGACGCCTGTATCGTAGGAGTACACATCGTAAGAATATCATGTAGTGTTTATTGCTTTCTTGTAAAATTAGATAGCCAGCACCACAACCACAATTGACGTTGCACCGATATTACGCCTGCGTACGCTGTTTTTCCAAACCAGTTTATGCACCTGGCGTGGCTCAGTGGTAGAATAACCGATTGCCACGCAGAATGCTTGGGTTCGATTCCTGGTGGGATCCCGTTTTTCATTCTTTCCATTCGTTCAGTCAACGCTGCCGATGTTGGTTTTCCCTAATGCTCAAGAATTTAATTTACCAATGTCTGTTCTCGCCGTTCCTGGGTAGATATAAACTGTCAATCACCTGTGGCGCATACCCGTACACAGCGGCCCGTGGTAAACGGGTATGTGCCACACGTGTCCAGTGGAAAGGGTTTGACGACGTACACGACAGGATTTTAACGTTATTCATGTCATGACCCGGCACTCATATTCGTCAAATCCTCTTACCCTCCCATGCAAATTTTGGTCTACACCAAGTTAAGGAGGCGATCATGAGAGCACCCAGACGTAGGCGGCTAGATAGATAGATAGATAGATAGATACGTAGATAGAAACGCTCAAAGTGCCTGAGGTTCGCTAAGAAATGCTTCGCAATTAATAATGTCCGCTGCCTTCCATCAATTTTTAACAACGCCACACACACGCTCAAGATAATGTGAAAAAAAAAAAGGATGAGGTTTTGCGTGAAATTATACGACATAAATGTAAGGCACGCCATCGGGATATAAGAACACGGCTGGTTCAGCATAAATTTCGCGTCAAGTTCAAATTGCGCGCGGCAACACCGTTTTATCACTGCCGTGTCATTCCATTGTCTTTTTTTTTTTTAGGGACAGTTTGAGTACCTAAGTCTCAGACTTCACTCGATAGAAATATTTCGCTGTAGCGCGACCACGACCGTAAAATAAAAGGACATCTTAAGCGCAACTAAAGCTCATCATGAACTACAGTGCCGCAGTTATACACCTAACAACAACGCGAAAGTGCATGAGCCTCGTTTTTGTTTACCACGGCAGTCGCTAAAACGCCGCATTCACACACAATTGAATGCTCCTCATGTTTGGGACTGTGCCAAGCGCACTTTACGATGTGCTTGAACAAGAAAGCGGCATCAGCACTGAAATGATTCTGGCGAACGAAGGGTATGACACCAATACACAGCCCTCGCAAAAGTCGCACTCACTGATCTAATTACAATGCGCATGCAGCCGAGCAAGCCCATTTGCTTCTGTACACAATGTTAGGTATACGTACGAGCAGTTAAAATCGCGCTAACATAACAGAACAAACCGCCCTTTGAGAATGTGCAGGACGTACGCGCACATGCAAACACGACGTGGCTGGCAGACGACGCAGGGAGCAATCCACACTAGGCGCGCTTCAGCCAGTAGCCGCCAGGCGGCGACTCCACTCGATCCCGCGGCCAATAGTAAAGGGTATCGTTTTATGAGCCCTCACACGCCACGTAAGCGATGAAAATGCGCGAGCGAGTTTATCGCCACTGCTGATCTTGATGAATATATTTTTCTCGCTCGCTCTCTTTTTTTTAAGGGTTTTCGCGGAAGAGATTGAGGCCTGACGCACTTCCGACACTGAACTTGCCACAGCGCAAATTTGACAGGCATAAGCTACCTCGCAAGTACACGGGTGTCTTTGTATACATTTCGCCACAAGTTATAATTGTGCAAGGCAACTAAGTTTTGCGATTTCCGTGTCATTCCATTTTCTGTTCTGTTTAGGGGACAATTTAAGTACCGAAGTGTCAGACGTGACTTGACTTGACAGAAATATTTCTCTGCAGTGGGACCAGGACCGTACACAACTAAAGCTCGTCGCGTAACCTATAAACGACAGTCCCGAAGTTATACACCTAACCACAACGCGCAAGTGCATGAGAGCCTTTTTTTTTTAACCACCGAGCCGATAAAAGGCTATATTCACGTGAGATTTAATACTTCTCATCTTTAGGACAACGCCAAGTGCACTTTGCAATGCGCTTGAACGACAGAGCGGCACCTACACTGATATGACTCTCGTGAACGGACGGTACGACGACCACACACAGCACTCTCGACAAGTGCACTCACTGATCTTATTACAGTACATATACAGCCGATCAAGGCCAAATGCTTCTTTACATGTTGTTAGGCACACGTACGAGCGGTTAAAGTTGCACCAACGCAACGGAACAAACCGCCTTTTGAGGCCCTGCATGACGTACGCGCACATGCAAACACAACGCGGCTAGCAGACGACGCATGGAGCAATCCACACTAGGCGCGCTTCAGCCAGTAGCCGCCAGGCGGCGACTCCGCTCGATCTCGCGTAAAACCCCTATATGTTGGAAAGTAGCGGCGCTGTTTTAAGGCCAAACCCCATATGCGCGAAAATGCACGCGACAGCGACGAGCGATGCTATGAGCGACGAAACGAGCCGTTCGCGCGACGTTTCGCGTGGTCGATTTCGCGCGATCGCTCGGCTTTTCAGATTTGGAATCCGTCGCCCGGAAGTGCTGTGCTCAAGCAGCCAATAGCAAAACACCGGAACAAGATGCATCAGTGACGTATTGCTGATTGCCGCCACTTTCTTATCGACGCGCATCAACAACAACGTTCATCAACAATGGCCAACGGCGACGAGCGCAACGTTGACGTTGTTGAACGCGAACGTGCGTTACGGGACCTCAGGGCCGGGAACTACCCACGCCCTCTGTGACGCGGCTTGGCGGCACGTAGCAGCAGTGATGGGATCGAAAAAAATGCTGTAAGACAATGATAAACATTTTATGTACAATTAAGCAACAAAACATCGTATTTTACATTGCATACTGCTGACAACGGGCCACTTTTGGCACGAGTAAACGCCCTCATGCCAGCAACAGTGGAGATCGCTCGCCGAAGCCGTCGCGTAAATGGGGTTTGCCCATCCAAGCGACCGCTTGCGCGAAGACCAGATCTACGTCGCGTCGCTCGTCGCTGTCGCGTGCATTTTCGCGTAATGGGGTTTTGCATAGAGTTAATATACTGACACTAGAGGAAAAGCTGGGCCGCGAGACCTATAACCACAAGAACGCTGACATCTTGGAACGTTGTCATTCTTGCCATCACATATCAATCCTAAAGAAGCATCTGCACAATTGAAAACTTGCGGATATTGTTTTGTGTTTATTTTGAATACTTCTACGAAAGAATACGACGGCTATCTATGCAATTTACTGCGCGCGGACAGGAGCGTTTGCAGGCTGGTTAACTAGATGGCACCACCATATCAACACTCGCGAGTACGCGAGTGTGTGCTTGCGGCCGATTGCGCCGGTTTGCGCGTCGTGTTAAAGCCCCTGAAACTTCGTTCGCGTCATGTATCTCGTAGTTGTCATAGTGTCCCGTTGTGTGCGTTTTCTGTCGCCGCATTCCACTCGACTTCATATGACAGCCCTTTTTTCTTTCGAGCTGGAACCTTCAGTGCATCAGTGCAAACCAGGACGGACGGCAAAGAAGAGATGAGACAAGCCCTGAAAGTTATGTACGAACTAGTCGCAACCGATTTTTTAAATACTTTTTAACGGCGATAAAGCTTCGTGGGCCGTGTAACTTTAGTTTCGATTGAAGCTTTCGGGAGATGTCGCACTCACATTCATGCTGCAATCGACATTTTTCTGCTTTACGGCTCTCTGCGCTGAAGTACGGCAGCAATGAGCTGAAAAAGAACGTGGATACAGGTGTCTCGCCATTGCAAGTCGCATCAGCGCGCGACCACAGCCTACGGACTTTGCTTCGAGCTGCGAATCTGTCGAGTGACCTTTGTGCCAGCGAACGGAGAAACTTTGGTAGGGAGTGCCTAGTAAAAACCATGCACAAACAGGTGGAAATTTTAACTGTTATCAACCGGACCAGCTGCACAGACAACCGTACACTAACACACGGCTTCGCGCATCAAAACACAGCTGATGTTCTCTGAACAGCGCGTAGCTGGCTTAGGTTGGTAGATTAAAACTGATTACTACCGTCAAATATAGCGAGCGTCTCAGGGTCTGGCAACGCTGGCAACGATCGTTTCGTTCCATCATGGCGGAACCCATCTCCGCCGCGTCCTCTCGGGGATGCCTGCGGCGGTGGCGCTGCGCGCAATCGGAGTTCCTTGAGCAGACGCCCCGCCCGCGACTCACGGGTGGGCTGGCGGAGCCGTTTACAACCGCGCTCTCGCGTTTGCTTACCTTTTCACGTCGAAGGCCTGCGGTGTTTGCTTTTATTACAGAACGTGACATTGAGTACAGATAAGTAGGGTGATTCCACGTAAGATCGAACAAACGATGGCTGGTCGACCTCTCAAATTTATTTCAAAATTTTATATATTATTGCCTGATGAGTGGAAAGAAGAGATCCGCAATTTGTTTTGCCGCCAAAAATTTTTTCGACCCACAGGAAATCAATAATGACGAAGAGGTGGAGTGGAGCGCTCATCCGCTCTGCTGTTTTGGCCAACTTTCCTTATGAATTGCACAAAATATATTAAAGTTAGGTAGCTGAAATTTATTTACCTAAATATATGCATGTTTTTGCTTCTGCTCAGGTATTTTTAGTTTTTATGTGTAGTGTAGATGTTTTTATGAAAAACCTCAAAAATAGCCCAATCGGCAAAATTTTCTTTACTTTGAAGGTTTTTATCTCAAAAAAGCCTTGTAGCAGAGCGACAAAAATTCTGCATTACGTTCTTCGCATGCTTATCTACCTAACTGCCAAATCTTGTATTTATATAACTTTTCACTAAAGAGATATGATCGGGCTAAGTTCAAGAAAACACCGAACAATGAAAACTTCTGACGACAATTAAAAAAAAAAACCCATTTTTTAAATTTCTTAAACTTTGTCCAATTATTCTCCTCCACATCAGCTTTCACAATCATTAAAAACATGTTGCATAATGTCGTTTCGCTAAAAGTTACGGCCCCTCCAATAAGACCCTTAGGCAAGGAGTGGCAATTCAGACTTCTTGCCCAGCAAGTGTATAAAATGCAGGTAGGATTGAATTTCTTTTTATTAAAAGACCAGCAGTACCAAAAAAAGTGTCGACAGCACTGAAGACGTTAATTTTGAAATTATTTGGTCACTGCAGCGGCCACGAGCGCGGATCTACCGAGTAGGCGCGCGCGCACCCGAGATGCTCGTTGTAAGAGACGGCGCAGTGAGAGCTCGTTCTCGAGTCCTCAGACCGATTGAGTTCGAAACAGCAACACCTCTCGGGTGACTTGAACGCACGCGCACTGGAGCTTCGCTATTCGCAATGCACACGTACGGTGGCGCCGCGTAGTGGCCGGTAAGAGCACTACTTCAGAGAGTATAGGCGTAGTGTTGTCGTGTGGCTCGCGATGCGCGGACGCGTTTGAGTTTTCTTAATATCAATAATTTATGCGGTATTACGTGCCGAAACCCATATATGATCATGAGGCACGCCGTAGTGGGGGGCTCCAGAAAATTTATACCACCTGGCGTTCTTCAACGTGCACTGAGATCGCACACTACGTGGGTCTCTTGCATTTCGCCTCGTCTCTGTTTTGTTGACAGGTTTTATCTATGTCACGTCAAAAGATAATTAAAAGCAACGTTATGTGTTTCGTGCCTCAGTACATCAACCAAGATGTGATGGATGAATGAGCTCCATTTCTCAACACTGCGATTGCATCTTACGAATTCAGCAGGACTGTGTCAGAATTTTTATCCCGGCCACGGCGGCTGCATTTTCGATGGAGGCGAAAATGTTTGAGGCCCGTGTACTTAGATTTAGGTGCATGTTAAAGAACCCCAGGTGGTCGAAATTTCCGGAGCCCTCCACTACGGCGTCTCTCATAATCATATCGTGGTTTTGGGACTGTTGCGACCGGGTTTTTGGATCAACCTCACCGCTGACTCCAGTTGTCGTGCCGGTGTGTTTGGATCCGTCCCTTCTCGACAACCATGCTGTTGCTACGAGAGGGCATCGTCGTACCCGGACTCCGTTTGGTAGCGTAGTCGAGTCTCCGGGTTGAGGAACTGATGCTAGCAAGTTGGGAAAACAATAACAAGTTTACTGACACTTTTCGTACACTCAATTACATAGTTACAAGGAAAGAGTTCAGCGACGAGCGCATTGGATGAGCCTGTTACCGAGGGCTCAGAGCCCCATTTCTCACTCAGCATCGTCGTTTTAACCCCTCAGTTTGGCTCCTCCCTCTTGATGACCACCAATCACACACACGACACCTCCCACCATGGCACAGTCCATTTCACTGTCGCGGAGGGGTCATGGCACACTTGAAGCGGCAAGAGTCCGGCGGTTGTCGACACGCAGGTGGGGAGAAGCAGAACAGGTTCCTCGTGCTTGCCCATGCAGATCTTTTCCCGACGGCAGCAAAAGGGTAGCGGAGACTCCCGTCCAAACATACCCGTCAGGTGGCTTCGGCTGGTACCAAGCCAAGTCCAGGTGGTCCATTGTCTCCGGCTTTGCCGTCCCAGACTTTTGAGGCCGAGATTCTGTCCATTGTTGGTCACTCGCCGTCACAGGAATTCCGTTTCGTGGAAGGATGCAGGTGTTCTAGCAGCGTGAGAACGCCTCGTCCGCCGATTCTCATGGTCAGTGCTTCGCCACCGACTACCGGTCATAACAGGACGTTAAACCCCAGATATTATATTATTATGTGTCAGAATTTAGAGAGTATACATGTTGATTGCCTATTACAAATCCAGTATAATTGTGTAGGTACACATGTTCAACACATAATGCATGCGCTGTTCTCTAAGGTAGATAGTACGATACTGCGTTCAAATTCGTATTTTGCAGTGAACAGTGACGTCTGATAGGCCAAGCCACTATTTCGTGTTACCCCCGCCTACATTAGTTTTCGTATCAGCGGCAGGCGAAGCATTAAAAAAAAAACAATATATCGACAACGCGCTGAAGCGCGTTCTTCAACCCGCCAGGCTCATTGCATCGGAACTTAACAAAGTTTGCAGCTGCGCGCCAATGATAGCTCTGTAGAATATATGCTTGCACTGACGCTTTTCGAAGCAAGTATAACTTTAAAACACCATCAGCGTAATTTTTGTGGCTTAAACGTAGGACGTTGCACTCAATCCATAGAGTTCGTTCTAGATACGCTTTGCGTCGGAAAAATCATTTAGATAATTAAGGTAAAGCGCGTCATTTGCCGTAAAATAACAAACACGTATGTACTTCTGGTTGTGTGCGCTAAGCATTTATATAAATTTACTCGGGGCATGAAGGTAAGCACGCTGTGGACCCATGTGCGGCCACTGCGGCTGCAGCATACAAGAAAAATCTTGTTCAAGAAGGATCCGTTGATGGGCGAGTTGGTACATGTCTTGAAATATACTGAGTATGTGCAGCGCAAGGGTACGAAGACAAGAGAAGACACACAAACGACATAGACTGGCGCTGACTTCCAACTGATTTATTGAAAAGCACGAAGCCCGCTTTTATGCATGCGCACCTGTTAGCAACAACTCAAACGCATCATCAGGGACCATACAAAACCTGCATCTCTTTGTCACTTAGATAAACACTTGGCGTACTTACACACCTGATACCAGATTTCTTAATGTGAGCTGCCTCGATTATTTCTCTTTCTGTTTTCGTTTTTGCATGCTTTATAAATGTCGCTCGATCAAAGTGCGGGGTGCATTTACACTTGTTGCAGTGATCTGCCAGATGTCCGCCTGATTCGTTTTTTACATTCAAAAAATGCTCACGTGCTCTGATGTTGAAACATCGGCCCGTCTGCCCAATGTACTCTTTTCCACAGCTGAGTGGTATTTTATATACCACGTGAGTCACACAATCGGTGTAACGGTGAACATGCTTCTTCGTGCAGGATTTTTTCTTTTCTTTGGTGAGCATAGGGCAAATCTGGCCTAACTTACATGGCGAAGAAAAATCTCACGTGCGTAATTGATAATACTGCTTCCGTCAAAAATAAACTTCAGTTCGTGAGGCTTCCCTGTAACGTGGGATGTCTGTGAACTGTTCTTCAATCGTAGCAGCGTGAACACTGCATTTCTTGACGCCACGGTAAATTAGATGGCTGCAACGTTCAAAACTTTTTCGCCTTCGACTAGACACCGGATCCTTTATTTCGTAACTTTCAGGGTGGCCCATAATGTTTCCTACCAATAGCAGCTTCACAAAAGGCAGCAGAATTTCGCAGTCGAATTGAATAAACCCTGAAAAATAAGAATATAATCGACGTACTACGAGAAGGATGAAAAAAAAAAAGTCCAACGTGCTACGACACGGGAGCGCAATCGACGGTTTCATACTCTCTCGGTCCGCCATCTTGGATAACCTCGCGCGCCACCTATAGTCCGTGTGCATTGCGAATTCTATCCGCCCTCTGTTCGCATCTCAGCTAGGCGCTGATAACACGGCGGAGATGGAAGCAAGATGAAAACTCTATAAGGGAGCTATGAGTGCTCGCTTCACGCACGCTGCTGCCACAGAAACTGCGCTGCGCCAGTTGCGATCAGTGGAAAGCATGAACGTGGCGATCCAGTGGCAAAGCAAAATATGGATTGTCAAAAGAAAGAAAAGCAAAACTATCGGTAACCGGTTGCGCTTGCCTATCTTAGATGTCGGCAGCAAACGGCGTGAACTGGCCGCGCGTTCGGTGCGCTGTTCACACTTCATTCGGCGCCGATAGTTCTTGCGCTTTGCTCTTACTCTACTCCTCCTGTGCGTCTCATGACGAGAAAGTATAGCTCTGAATGAGTCTATTGGGGAGAATACCTTTCGAAGCACAAGAAGCTTAAAGGAGTACTGACACGAATTAAAAAAAAAATTCGGATTGTTGCTCTAAATAAAAATGCTGGTGTCGAGAAACCTAAAACGACTATTGTGGTGCCTGGGAATGCATCCTATAAATTTTAATTAGCGCCACCTTAAAAAGACACTTTCGGTTTCGATATCGAGGGGGGTGGCTTCTCAGTGTCGTTTCATAGCAGTGTGACGTCACGGAGATACAGAAACTCGCGACGTACTAGCAGCAAATTCGTCATCTGCTCGTGGTGCACATAAACAACGATGAGTGAATTGCTGTCCTGTGACCCTGACAGTGGTTTCTGCGGTTTAGGCTGCATGTAGGACGCAGAACTCGCATACTCGGGGGAACTGTCTGGACTCGTCGGGATAATGTCCTTGCAGTGGAGCTGGCTTGCAGATGCTCAGCGACGAAAACTTCAAAGTCAAATTAAAATATTTTTATACGTGTTCTCCGACTCCAGTGTGTGGACAGCGTGGACACTGCATACCAACGAAGCAAAAAATGTCCCTTTTGCGATGTCTCAAAATCGTGTCAGTACTCCTTTAATTATTGCAAAGAAGCCAAAATTTCGCAGAGTTACCGACCTAGACATAAATGCTTTGAAGGAACGTTTAACGCCCGAAAGATCAGTGACTGTCAGTGAGACGGACTACTTTTGCTACGCGTGCTTTTGCTACCACTCCAATGAAAGATCTTCACGGAACGTACAGTTTAACGATGACATTCTTATGCCCGCTGAAAAAGAAATCGACGCAATTAACCAGATCACTGCGACTACCGCTGCACGTGCGTTCAAGTCACCCGAGAGGTGTTGCTGTTTCGAACTCAATCGGTCTGAGGACGCGAAAACGAGCTCTCACTGCGCCGTCTCTTACAACGAGCACCTCGGGTGCGCGCGCGCCTGATCGGTAGCCCCGCGCTCGTGGCCGCTGCAGTGACCAAATATTTTCAAAATTAACGTCTTCAGTGCTGTCGACACTTTTTTTGGTACTGCTGGTCTTTTAATAAAAAGAAATTCAATCCTACCTGCATTTTATACACTTGCTGGGCAAGAAGTCTGAATTGCCACTCCTTGCCTAAGGGTGTTATTGGAGGGGCCGTAACTTTTAGCGAAACGACATTATGCAACATGTTTTTAATGATTGTGAAAGCTGATGTGGAGGAGAATAAGTGGACAAAGTTTAAGAAATTTAAAAAATGGGGTTTTTTTTTAATTGTCGTCAGAAGTTTTCATTGTTCGGTGTTTTCTTGAACTTAGCCCGATCATATCTCTTCAGTGAAAAGTTATATAAATACAAGATTTGGTAGTTTGGTAGATAAGCATGCGAAGAACGTAATGCAGAATTTTTGTCGCTCTGCTACAAGGATTTTTTGAGATAAAGACCTTCAAAGTAAAGAAAATTTTGCCGATTGGGCTATTTTTGAGGTTTTTTATAAAAACATCTACACTACACATAAAAACTAAAAATACCTGAGCAGAAGCAAAAACATGCATATATTTAGGTAAATAAATTTGAGATACCTAACTTTAATATATTTTGTGCAATTCATAACGAAAGTTGGCCAAAACAGCAGAGCGGATGAGCGCTCCACTCCACCTCTTCGTCATTATTGATTTCCTGTGGTTCGAAAAAATTTTTGGCAGCATAACAAATTGCGGATCTCTTCTTTCCACTCATCAGGCAATAATATATAAAATTTTGAAATAAATTTGAGAGGTCGACCAGCCATCGTTTGTTCGATCTTACGTGGAATCACCCAGTAAGGAATGCCTTAGCGCTAGCTAAAGTTGCAGAAGAGCACGAAGTCTGGCGTCACACAAGTTTCCCAGTGATGACCACCATCCCTCAGTGCATCCGTCCTGCTTATCACTTCACGAGGCAGAATTGAGAGCATCAGAATTTTTAATCTTTATTGGTTCCTTGACATGGGTTTCGTCAGCGTCATTTAATTGCATCTTCTCGTCTTTAGCAACTTAATTCTTTGCCGCTTTACTTCTCTTTCGCTGTTCAGTGATTTCGTGAAGAAGCGGAATCTAAGTAAAATGCAGAACTTCATGGAGGCTTTTTGTGATGAAATTTAAATGTTCTTCACATCCCAGATGAGGCAAATCTGTGTTTTTCAAGAAAGCGCTGAAATCCACAATGCTCTTTTCATGCAGCTTACTCACGCTGAATTAAGCGGTAAAGCTATTTTCAAGTATTGCAATAGCTGCTTTGAGAGGTCCGGAGGGGTATATCAGGCATCCGTTATCAAACTGCTCTGTGAATAGGGAGGCCTGATCACTCCCCGTAGCTGTGTTTCTGTCTGATGTGAGACATGTTGCACAAGTCTCGCACTGTGTCTTCTTTATAGTGTCTTAAGCGCCACATAACCAGCAATGTAGTAGGTCAGCATATCGTGGCTTTTTTTTCCACGTATGCACTGTGGCCTGGGCCTGACGCTAGTGCAGTCTCCGCGCCACTGAAGTCTCCACCATCAATGAGGCTGTCAACGACGTCAATTGTGGCAGGCGTGTGTGACTTTATGTCATTCCCAGGTAAAAGATAGCTGATGACTTGCGGCGAACAGTTCCCCGACTTTGGTGGTCTTGCGAGGTTGTAAAATGCAAGGGCATTTATAGTAATCAAAAACTGAGCAGCAGTGGGATGATCATTTGTGCCAGAAGACTGCCGAAAAATTCCAAATATATTTGCCACTTTGTCCTGGCTTAAATTTGAGGTCATCAAATATCTAAAACCAGCAGACCTGAGGAATTCGAGCAGCTGCACTGTGCTCTCAATTGTGACACGGAGCCCTTCTGCTGTGCTCGATGAAAGGAAACCGCCGATTGTGTTGGTGGCATATGTGTCTCCCATTCTTTTAAATAACCCAGAAATTCTTTCAGAAACGCACAGTAAGGTGAATTTGGGTAGAGGGCTTTTTTTGGCGTTCGGGAGGTCATTATTCTAATTAACCTGTTGATATTTTTAATAAAGCTTTGAGAATTGGCTCCACGGGGCCACAAGCTTTCTCGACTTTGTCGGAATACAAAAATAAACCCCTAATGACTTAATTCATCGCCGAAAAGTTGAAAAGGGTGCCATCCTTAATTTTTCCAATGCATTGGGATGGATATGAGCATTCGTGATGCTTGGCATGACCTTTAGCGTCACACTTTGACAGCCTGGAAGGAATGAAACCGTCTGTTTCTGCTTTCTCACGTGAAGCCATTGTACAGTGACGAATCCTCGATCGTCGCTTGTTGGAGGGACACTTTAGGCTCTTTTTCGGTGGTATAAAGCGTATAAAAAATAGTGTTTCTATTTTGATACTTTCCCGAGAACATGTGTGCTCGCTACCCGCTTGCGAAAGGGAGACCTATACCGAAGAACAACCTAAACGTGAATAGCCGAAAGGCGAAAAAGCCGCGCGAGTCTGTCATGTGTGTTCTCTGTTTTGGAAATGTAACCGATTTTGAATACCTTGTACTACGATGCGAGAGAACGGTCAGCTATCCCTATACCTCAAAAAAAAAAAAAAGCAAACGAAAGAAATAAGCAGCGCGAAACATGTGCGGTGGGCGAGCAGTCCACAAACTGACATTGAACGACACATCTGGTTGAGTATTTCTTGTGCCGCGAATGTGTTCTTGTGCTGCGCTTCGAGCCTATTTCCCGCTCATTTCGGCATGCAGCAGTGTCATTAAAGAACGAACCTATATATTTTCAGTGGAGGAGCCAAAAACCAAATACAACGCACATTATGAAAGCCAACACCCCTTTCATTTTATAATTTCGAACCTTGTGGCAAGGTACTCATGGAAAAGATACCATATGTCTGTTCTTCGGCTGATACACATGGTTCTGATGTGCCAAGCTTCTGCTGTAAATGTCTGAGCCTGTTGGAGGCGCAACTTATTTGTCTTCATTGTAGAGAAAGAGAGAGCGAGACTCTTTATTGGAAAAACAGAGATTTTTGCCGGCGTCAGTATATAACCGCTGGCATGCTACTCTGTGTAGGGATGGGGAAGGGGATTGACAGACTAAAGAAGAGAGGGAGATATATTATAGTGCCTAGAATATACAGTATATTCTAGGCCATGGAGGAAGGAAAAACTCAGGAGAGGCCCTATCGTATCCCAATGCATTGCGAAAAGTGTGGCGGAAGTGACGTCAGATTTATGGGGCAAACAAGCCGATATGGGGCAAACAAAACAGCAGACGCCCCGCGGCGTGCTCTCTGCGGTGGTTCGCTTCTGTTCGGATTCGTAGTCCCGGCGTAAACTTAGCGCGTATTGTGCGGTTCGCACGCAGTAAAATGTTGCAAACAGACGTTTACCAGGCTGTTCGTGCGCGGCAGGCCCGAGCGTTGCGTGATGAAGTTCTTCGAGGAGCGTTTTTGTGCAACAGTACAGAAAGTACCGGTACGTGCCGTGATCAAAAACATTCAGCCCCTGCCTCATCGTATTCGAACTCACCTAGCAGTGACTTACGCGTTCTGCTGGGCGTTAGGCCTTTTTTTTTCCTTCCTTGTAGCCCGATTTCCAGATCTATTGCCCGATTAGCGGTTCTTTGCTCGTGTATATGAAGTGAGCGCAGTAGCTATTCGGCGCAACGCCAACCTATAGTTGACGTAACTTCACGTCGAAAAGAAGACACAGCTGTATTGTATACGCGATCGTGCACGTAAAGTTTGTAATTCCAGTGCGCACACAACACAAGCACGCAGCGAGCGCACACCGCACGATACATACATCACGTAGTCTGATAATAACAACAAAAGTTTATTGCCCTTTCGTTGAACGACACAGCCTCTAAAACGTACGCTGCCTTCAGCGCATGTTATGTACGGCGCGTCAGACGCCAAAAACAAAAGTTCACGTGAGTTCTGAGTTGAGAATGAGTAGCAAGCAACAGAGCGCACATCCGAGAGCTTCGCACGCAAATACCGTGCCTTAGTGATCAGCAATGAAGCGAACGTATACGTACACATGAAAAGAGACACCCGGTACTGTCGGCAGTGCACGCGATTTGCACCGTGTATACGCAACAGCTGGGCATTGCGTAGCTTTCCTAAAGAACACACACAAAGAGCAGCATGCGTGAATCGACTACGCCGCTTGCACGGCGAAAAACAAACAAACAAACAAAAAAGGCTGCAAAGTTTCGCGATGCGCGCATGCGCTTGCAAACGTCGCAACGGAAATCGCGAAATGTTTCGCTGCGCCTTCGCTAGGAGGCGATGCGGGTGTTTGCGATGTGGGGGCTTCACGAATGTGACGTCAGGGCCTCTCCTTAGTATTCCTTCCTCCATGTTCTAGGCACTATAGCTATATAGTCTCCCGGCTGCCGCCTCCCTGGACCGCAGCAAGCTTTATATATATAAAAATATATATATATATATATATATATATATATATATATATATATATATATATATATATATATATATATATATATATATATATATATATATATATATATATATATTGTAGGACGGTAAATAGATCTAATAACACTTTGAGCGAAATCGCATGAACTTACTTATCGTTAAAAAAAAAATCTTCTCCAACATATCTGTAATTATATACTCACCCATTCTGAGAACTGCATTGCGTTTATTGTCTCCGTAACACATCGAGAACCAACCTTTATGATTACGAGACTTAGCACGCTAAATATATCTGAAGTAACGTTCTTACTCTCACAATTGTTTGCTTATTAAAAACTGATCTTAGAAATGTTTGGTACCTTCGTAAAGACAATTTAACAGCATATGTATAATGATGACAGTCTTGTGATAAGAGTAACTCCTTAAAAAAAAATGAAAGCCAATTTTTGGCCCTTTGGTGTTGCTTCGAGTAACTGCGCGCTCTTAAATGAGTGTCTGGATCCACCACTGATCTTAGTGTGATCACGGCAGTGTCCAGACAAGAGACGACGTTGAATGCAATGTTTGGTCGGTTCAAGATGTTCCAGCCTCTGTCCACAGGAACAGAACGAAAACGTGGAGTTCATGCGGGAGCGCAAAATAAAAGGCAAGGCGGGATACTCCACCGATTCCTCCTGCGCGACATGCACCGTGCAGGCGCTCCGATGGACCGCAGCGCCCCCTGCGCAAGCATCCGTTGCGCGGACGCGGCCTTGCATGGGGACGGCGCAGAGACGGCAGACTAGCCAGTATATTCTAGGGACCGTAGTTTCAATGCATGGGCCCTATGGGGAGCTTTTCCTCTATTTTGCCTTTATACACGCCGCCGCACCCTCGTCGCGCCGTCAACCTCCTCTTTTATCACCCTCTCTTTCGTGGAGCCGGCGCATCCGCAACGCTGAGTGGCTGCGACGCGCGATACCTCCCAGTCAGGTGACCCTGACGTCACGAAAAGCGCGCGCAAGGAAACTTCGCGCGCTTTTAGTTCTCGCGCACGCCATGAACCCTCCAGGCGTGTGTGTGCGGGTGCATGCGTGTTGTATGTGTGCGCTTGCGTGTGCGTAGGTTTGTGTATGTGTGCGCCATGGTGTCCGTGCGCTTGTGTATGTGTCTTCGTGCCTGTGCGTGCGCGCACGTACGTGTGTGTGCATGTCTGTATTGGGGCGTGCGTATGTGCCTGTGCGCGCGTATGTGTGTGTATCTGTGCGCCTGTGCGTGCGTGCGCTTGTGTATATTCGCGCGTGTGTATGTGCGTGCGGGTCTATCGTGACTGTACCCGCGTGTGGATGTATATGGGTGCGTGTATCGCGTGTGCATGTATGTACGGGCGTGCGTGCGTGCCTGTATCGCGAGTGTATGTATGTGCGTGCGTGTCTGTATCGCGTGTGCATGTATATGCGTGCGTGCCTATCACACGTATATGCGCGTGTGTATGTATGTGCGTGCGTGTTTGTAGCGCGTGTGTGTGTGTCTATGTGCGTTCGTTCGTGTCTGTATCGCGCGTGTATGCTCGTGTGTGCGTGCATATGTCTGTATCGCGCGTGTATACGTGCGTGGGTATGTATGTGCTTGCGTGTCTGTATCGCGTGTGTGTATCGTGTGCGTATGCGCGTGCGTGCGTGCCTGTATTGCGTGTGTACGCGCATGTGTATATATGTTCGTGCGTACGTGTCTGACAGCGGCATTGACACAAAAAGGCTTCCGACCCACTAATTTCGAGCAATTCAAGTAAACCACCACATTTCTTCTTGGCTACCTTCTTTGAGCTCATCAAGACAACAACTGGGAACGAAATTCTCGACTATACTTTATGCTGCATACATTACATGCGCTTAATACAACTCCGCGTTACGCACAGCCGAAGCGGCGACGGGGAAGTAAACCGCTCTGCCGGCAGTTGGTATACTCATTTTCTTTTTTTCGAAACGCATCCACGTTTATTTATCGAAGCGTCTTAAAAATATATATTTGTCAATATGTCCTATCGGAATCCCAATTTCGTCACGACGGTTTTTAAGCGACAAATTCTTATTTAATGCTTCAAAGGGCCGAATAAACAAGCGCGCGCAGTGATTCAACGCGGCTGCGGCGAGCCAGTGGAGGGTTCAGCGTGCCGTGCGCACCGCGCCGGCCAATTATGATTTCCTGGCGCGGCAGCGCACGCGAGAGAGAAAAAAGAGAGAGCGAGGAGGACGCCAGCGGCCCTCGACGAGCGCTTGCGCGCTATTGGTTCTTCTCTTGGGGTCACGTGGCCGGGCTGGCGAGCATGTTTCCGCACGCACGGAGGAGTGTTTACGGCTGGGCCCGTATTCTCAAACGATCGCAAAAGGCGATAGTATCGCGTTTGGTGACGTAGAATTTGATGCGTTCAATAAGTAAAAAAAAGACTTGCCTGTGACGTCATTGTTGCAACTGGCCGTTGGTAGTACGAATGTCTCACAACACGGGAGTGAGCGCACTGTACGAGCGCAGAGCAACCCGAGTACGGCGTTTTCGAGCGTGTGCTGCTGCTTCTACGCAGTGGCCAGGCTTGGCCGGCTTGGCTGTGGCTACTTGAAGTGTAAGACGTGTTGAAAGTGCTTTCAACGTTTTTTTGTTCGATTATTTAATGCACAGTATAATATTTAAAGAATGCAACTTTGCGTAAAACGTATTTTCGTTGAGAGTTTAACACGGCGTACTCGGAGAGTTCAGCTGTAGCGTGCCGCCGCAGCGACATCGTCTCAAGATCTCAACATGTTGCCGGCTCGCGATAAGCCACGCGAGCAACGCACGGTTCATGCTCCTGGGACGTTCAAACCACGAAAAAACACGCGCTGGCAAAGAACGAGTGCTGATAACACCCCAAGGTAATGCGCGATGAAAGCTTCGGCGTAAAAAATGCTGCGTATATCCACCGAGGATTGAATACTATAAGCTACCGCCTACGTCACTGAAATGCTAGACTTCACCACGGACCGACGGTTAACGGTGCCTTCGCTTATTGCAAATATGTCGAGAGCACCGTCGAGCACCATGACGCAAAATTGACGTCGGCGGAATTACCAGATGGCGCCCTAAGTTTTCCGGTTTGCTCAATAGCCAATCAGCGCGCACCAAAGGCGATACTTTTGCGATTGTCGCCTTTTGGGAATACGGGCCCTGTTCCATCGTTCGGAAGCACCCCTCGCCACGCCGAGACGCCGCAGATACGCGCGCCGAGGGCGCCTGCAAGCGGGTTTCGATAGTTTCGATGAGCAACGTGGTTCCGAGTGTCAACGTAAAGTGCCTCCGCGTCGACCTGTGCACGGACGGCGACGCACACGAGTGGATCGCCAGCTACAGTAGGAAAACCAACACGACATGGATCGTCGACAGGGAAACCCGAAATCCAAAGAGGCAAGTTCACGTGTTCGTTTCTTTTACAAGTGGCGAATAGGCGCAGTCTAATAATAACATTTGATGATATCGACGCCGATCGCGGAAATGCTAAATGCGAAAGCGCTGAATGCTCGCTCATCGTATCGAAAGGCGCGACGCTGTGTTTTGGACTGAATGCTGCAATGATATTGTGCACTAAAGCCGCAGCTGCAGCATGGAAATGCCGCTGCTGAAGTCCACAAAACTGTCAATGACTGGTACGATTAGTGTACTTGAAAGGTTGTTTTGAACTGAAACCAACAGGCCTCTGTTTTCACTGTGAATTTTGGTGATATTGTGTGATTATTTTCCATTTTTGGAAAGTCATGCCTGAAATAGCCGCGTCCATTGAACCATGCTTAACTGCAGAAGATTTTATCACCAACTTTTCCTATTTGCGGCCCTGTGGCCCGTTTGGCTCGTTCAAAAGTTTGAGTGGCAGATCGGATCGCGCCGCAAGCAACGCACTGCTGAAACATTAACCTCCCTAGCATACGGCCATGCAGGCCCGTAGCCAGGAATTTTTTTCGGGGTGCGCCCACCTGCTGAAAACTTTGACTATTTGAGCAAAACGCCTATTTCCATTATTTATTTTCGGTAAAACACCATATATCATAAAAATTGAGGGGGGGGGGGGCTACGGGCCTGCGGTCATGTAATGTTTGCATTTTCGATAGTCCATTTTCGCGTGTGTACGCCCCCATTTAACATTTCTACATGTCACTGTACGTCCTAGACCACGCGGTCACCCTTAGCGTCGCGCCTTTCGATACGATGAGCGAGCATTTAGCGCTTTCGCATTTAGCATTTTCGCAATTGGCGTCGATATCATCAAATGTTATTATTAGACTGGCCTATTCACCACTTGTAGAAGAAACGAACACGTGAACTTACCTCTTTGAATTTCGGGTTTCCCTGTCGACGATCCATGTCGTGTTCGTTTTCCTACTGTAGCTGGCGATCCGCTCGTGTGCGTCGCCGTCCGTGCACAGGTCGACGCGGAGGCACTTCACGTTTGATGGGCAGTTAGAACTTGCGTCTAACTCACGCGTGAACGTCCGCTTGCTCATGGAAACCTGTTCGATGTTACATGGGCTATGAGATCTGGCGTTTATTTCGCACGTAGGCGTACTCGTGTCCAACATGTCACTCGGAAGCACGTTTATTGAAACCCGCTCAACGTGAGATGGGCAAGCGGAACTCGGAACAGGCGCGCGTACTTGAGCGTCCGCCATGTGCGTGGCGCGAATCTGCGGCGTGGCTAGGAGGAGGGTGCTTCCGTACGATGGAACAGCCGTAAACTCTACTCCGTGCGTGCGTGCGTTCGTAAACGCTCTCGCGCGCCCAGCCACGTGACCCTAAGAGGAGAACCAATAGCGCGCAAGCGGTCGCGGAGGGGCCGCTGGCGTCCTCCTCGCTCTCTCTTTTTTCTCTCTCGCGTGCGCTGCCGCGCCAGGAAATCATAATACGCCGCCGGCCAGGGGAGGGGAGAAATCCGAGGAGAATTGAGGAGGAAAACGCGCGTGCGGAGGAGAGTGTCGCTACTTTCAAAATCAAGGGGCTTTAATCCACTGATCTCCACTAGGAGGAGCTGGATGGCGCATCGAGCACGCGGGCGTGAAGCCACCGGAAACCGCCGTTTTTGTTTCGGAAGAGAGCTTTTCTCTTCTTTTTTAAAGAAATACATGCCTGTAGCGCAGTAAACTGTACGAATCGACCGGAAAATTCGTCAGGGAAGACATTTCACGCGTAAGTACCTCAAAGTTGCATTACTTTTTACGCGTTTTGTACGTTGCAGCACTCCGCCGTATTCGGACGGTGTCGGCACGGCGTCTGTCATCTTTCGTGTAGCGTTCGTCGGCGTCTAAAGTGAGGCGTAATCGCAGAGTTTGAAAAAATAAAAAAAAAACGGTCATAACAACAGCTGCAACCCGAGAATATTTGAATTGCGCGACTCAGACGGACAGAAGACGCCAGCTTCCGGGACAAACAGGGGACCTTCCGGTGGCTTCACAAGCGCCCGCCTCGCAGAGCGGGGATGCGCCGTCCAGCCTTTTTAATGGAGGTCAGTGCTTTAATCTTGCGGCCAATACATAACTTGCAACTACGTCACACCGCGGAACTCTGGGATACGATTCCGTGGCATGCGCAGCCATTACCGAGCACATGCAGCAGACGACACCGACTCAAGCTGTGCGGCTCTCGCGTTTCCCGTCAACGCTGCACATCGCAACGGCGATTTGTGCGATATTTCGCTGCTGCACGAGAAGTGTAAATCAATAATAATAATAAGAAGAAGAAGAAACAGACGCGGGGACGTACTGTTTGCAAACGTGATCACAAACACGTGCGACCGCACGAAAGAGCTGTCCGAGAAGTGGAGCACATGGCTTACTACGCGCGTAAACAGGAATCACCTCAGACGTTGCACAACGTTTTGGTGCAGGTGTCACTTCATAACAGGCAAGTAATGCTTCTGAATCTACTCACCTTTTCGTATCACCACGGAGTTATGCGCGACGTCAATTTTTGTCGAAACGTGAAGCACCGAATTTAACACAGTGATCGGGCCTTGGTTTTCGAGAGGCCCTTTTAGCTCTTCGGTGAAACGAACCCCGACTGGGCGCCAAACATTTTATTGGGCCATGGTTTTATGCAACAATCGGCGACGAAATCTGTGCAGTTTGAGCGCCGCAAAATGCAGGCGGCGAAGAGCGGCGCTGTAGGTGATTCGTGCAAAGTTGTTTCAACCATTACGTGCGACACCACTGACGACACTGCAGGCTGCATAATGTCCTGAACGATTCTCGCTCGTAATAAGCGCAAGGCAAGCAATCAAAACACGCGCACTACGCCGAACGATTCGCGCACGAACGTAAACACAGCGCGCCACTGAGACGTATGTGCTCGGTGATGGCGGACGGAAGACGGGAACTGACGTCGCTTGCAACTTATGTACAAACAATCAATTACTTCTGTGACGTTTCACTTTCGTGTTATACCGATTCCTGTGACGGAGGGATCATCCATCTTTTTTGTCTCTTAATTTCCATCACTCCGTTTTCATATAATAACGAATCCGTACCAACTCGCCCAATTGTCAGCCCTACTTTCGATCGCCTATCAAGGTCTCCTGCAGTGATGCCTACCTAAGTCAACGTTTTATCCCTATATTGACCCCTGAAAATACCCTAGATTGCAAGAAATATCTCTAGATTGACTTTTTAATGTCATCATTCAGGTTAATTCACCTTTAACAAGGTATAAGGATTGTTCGCTTTGTGGCCAAATTCCTAATCCTATTTGAAGTAAAATGCACCGTATTAACAGCCACTGAAGGTCTTTTTTTCTGCACTTTCTCTGGAGTAATTGCACATAAAGGAGTTGCAGATGGCGCCAGTTGCCACAGAAACAGACAAATTTTTCAAGTTCACTTTCCCACTAATTGAAGGCATAAATGTGATCGTTCGGTTCAATCGCAAGTCTTTAGCCCTTTTCTTGTACTTGCACCTTGCGAGGTGGCGGTCAATTTCTAATTTTCCACAATTGCAATCAGCATTCCATGATAGGCAGTTTATGTACCTTTTTTTTACTGCCTGATAGCCATCCTATGTACTTTTGATCAGCTTCGTATATGGCCAAATATTTTCGCCACTACTTTCGTTCTTATGAAAACGGTGGCGCGGAAAGACTGAAAACACACAGTCTTTTTGTCTCTTTCCGTCACCCCGTTTTCATATAATAACGAATCCGTACCAACTCCCCCAGTTGTCAGCCCTACTTTCGATCTCCTATCAAGGTCTCCTGGTCCAGAAGTTGTTAGACATCAAGACATTGCACGGTGAAGGCACGCGACGAGCGTGAACTTGGGACGTTTTCATGTACACTACAAGACAAAATTTCTCACTGTTTCACAGAGCAGCAATCACTCAGGGCGCTGACGATGATATGCGCGTGCATACTAAGCACTTTATGACAAGAAAGTTTCATTTCTCCCCAGTATTCAGCCATGGGCGTCAGCAGGACTTTTTCTTGGGGGGGGGGGGGGGGAGCTGGAATAACAACTGTGAAACTCCATAGCGTCCAGAAGACATCACGCAGAAGAATGGAGAAATCTTTCTGTTCCTAAGGGTTACAAAAGTTTCAGAATATTTATTAACGCTCACGCATCACACTGACAAAAAAAAACACTCCGACATCAAGATAGAATTTTCAAAAGTTTTGAGACCACGAAGCACAAAGCTGAATGTTACCGCTGCTTAGGCAGACAGCCTTGAATTTAGATTTTCCGGCTACAACATGTACTATGTGACCGATTGCAGTCAGAAATTGCTCGGAAATTCAAAGTTTCCTCTTCTATAAACTTCGCCTCTACTATACAGTTAAACGATGTTGCGAGGCAGAATTACCGAAATTTCGTACATGCTTGAAACGTCCTTACAGTCACTCGGTGTCTGTAAATGCGAGCGGCATGCGTCTAGACGCACGCATAGCAAAGTGGTCTACAACTTTCTCCGCGAAAGCTCTTTGTCCCTCCTTTTCAATTTTTTCACGATGCAGCGAAAGCATGCAGGGTCCAGACAGGCGGTCATCCGACATCGTCGAACGAAGCCACGTCTTCACACACCGCACCGTGCTGAAAGAACGTTCGGGACAACACGTTGTCGAGGGGAAAGTTATGGCCGTTTGAAGAGCACGACTGATGGCGGGATAGATCCCCTCAGCAAATGCAAGAAGATCGATCAGGTCTCCGTTGAAGTCTGTGTTCATCCATGACCGACGCCACAGTTCCACTTCGCTGTCGAAGTTGTCGAAGTCGAAGTACTTATTAGCAGGCTCGCAGAGCTGCTTCTTAAAACCTTTATTGGAAAGCTTCCTCAGCGCGTTTGGGTGTAATAAGAGTAGCGCAAATGCGGGAGTATTACGCTCTCCAAATTTTTCATCCAGCGCTGAGAGCAGAGAGTCCAAGTAAGGAATGAAGATGTTACGGCGGTAGTATTCTTCCGGAGTTCCCAGAGCGTTCGACCTGTGCATTTGGCGCGCAACCATTCGCGGCACACTGACTTCTGCACCAAGCTGTTCTGCGGTCTCCTCGGTCGCAGAATAAAGGTCCCTAAACACTTCTTCCGCTTTTGCCCTGTGCTCACCAATTGCTTCAGACAGGAGCCGCATATGCTGCTGCACATTTAAAATGTCCATTTTGGGGCTTTGCAGCATGTTTGTCACCGGTTCAAGGAGAGCAGAATATCTTGCGATAATGGTCAGGCAAACCAAAAATGAAGGCGAGCATAGACTGCACGATAGTTGGTGTGCAGTTTCCCGCGTTTGCCTGTTCGCAGACGATGACAGTGTTGTCAGGGCCTCCATAACTTCAACGAAGTGTTGGCGAAAGAGACGAATGCTTTTATATTTGGAGCTCCACCTGGTTTCACAAAGCAAGGGCAGCGAAGGCGCATTCTTTCTCCTGAGGGGGCTTTCTCGAAAGAACTTGATTGTCGCTTTGATGGATGCCACCGCATTTCTGATGTCCGCCACCGTGCTTGCCTTGTTCACAACCAAGTTTAGCCGATGCGAAGCAAAGTGAAAGTACATGGCTCGAGGGTGTTTTCCTTTGATTCTAGCCTGTACGCCAGATATATTGCCCGCCATTGAAGAGCAGCCATCGTACCCTTGGCCTACGATGTTATCAGGATTGAGGCCAAAGTCGTCAACAGCTTTGAGAATTGTGGCAGAAATGGTTTCTGCGTTCATGCTTTCCAACGGAATCATGCCAACAAATTCTTCTCTTACAGCCGTGAGACCTGTGTCTACAAACCGGATACCAATCGTGAGCTGTTCTGTGCCTGATATGTCCGCAGATTCATCTGCCAGCAGCGAATACTGCCCGGATTTGTTGCACGCACTTACAATGTCTCTCCGAAGGAGGTCCTCACCGATTTTTATCAGCTCGTTTTGAATACTTTCTGATGTGTACTTTGCGTTTTTGGCGCTGTTGTCGAGATGTGCTTGTAGCGCGTGGTCCCCAGCGTCGACGCGAAACCTGAGAAGGTCCTGAAAAATCCCGCTTTGTGCTTGTTTCCCTCGCAGAGGCAAATCATGCATGCCGCAGAAGAGCACAGCTGCTGTAATCGAGACAAGTTTCTGCTTATTGCATTCCGCTTCTTCCTTTGCGGCTGTGTCGAGCTGCAGTGCGACATCGGTTGCCTTGTTGAGGAGGCGAAGGAAGTTATCTCTCCTTTCGGTTGCGTCCTTGTGCCATTCGCACTTTTCATGCTCCTTGGCGGACTCGTGAAACTTTTTGTACTTGGTGAAAGCAGTGACGATAAAAGCTCCTTGTCGTCCTTTCCCGGTCACTGGCTTGAAAGCGACACAGTGGCGGCAGAGCGCACCTTTAAGCACACTGGAATACGCCAGCCACGGATACTGCGATAGCCACGCTGGTCGAAACGCCCTGGCTTGCTTCAGCTCTGCAGCATCCGCTTTGAAATTGTACGTATCTGGAGGCGTCCAAGGGCTAGTCAGAAGTTTCCGTTTTAAGTCATTGTCTGCAACAAGGAAAACGGGAACAATAAATGTTACATTAGCTGGCCTCGGTATGTAATCGCCGTATCATTCTCCCAAGAATATTTACTACGGAATAAGAGGCTGGGTCCGAGCTAGTTGGTACACTGACATTATGAAACCGTTAAGCGCACAAAGACGGGAACAAGAAGACGACACTTCTTCTTGTTCCCGTCTTTGTGCGCTTAACGGTTTCATAATATTTACTACGTTTTACTTAAAATTGTTACTGTATACATAAACTGCTTACATCCGTACGTGCATGGCGCCGCTATAAAAGCGTTATTTAAACACATACGGTTGGTACATGTTTACTGCTAGGCTAGTGGCGCTCCACATGATATGTCGCAATTAACCGAGGACCATCCATAAATTTAGCGAACGTCATCCAGTCGAAGTTGTGGAAATATTTTATCAGCTTTTTCTATGTGATCGTCACTACAAAATTCAATGCTAGATATGCCTTGTTGAAACCGATAGTCAAATTTTTATAGCATTACGCCCGTCAATAGATTTGCAAATAAGTTAAAGTTACGAAATTGTACGCCCCTTTTTTGAGAACTGACACAGCAACTTCCATCCATCTTAGCCTTCGGACACGATCTTGGGTGATTGACAGAGACCGGGCGGAGATCGTTTGGCCTGATTTGAGACCCGTTGTTATATTTTGGCCACAAAGATGGCCAATAATATTGTCGGTAATTTTAAGGTTACCGAAAAAAGGTGTCCTTTGTCGACCGGAACAAAAAGCAGAGTCAATTGGAAAGTTCTTAGATGACGTCTAATTATAAGAAAGTGCCCGCATATTTTCGAAACTAAGTATAGCGGTACTTGTCGCACCCCTTTGAATTCCCGGTTAACTCATCATCCAATGACGGCAGGGGCGTAGCCAGCCCCCCCCCCCCCCCCCCCGAAATTTTTCGTGCTCTCATACATCACCGATGAGGTGTGTCACCTGGGGGGGGGGATTTATTGGGCTTCAGCCTTATTATTAATAATATTATTATTTATTTAATTATTTATCTTTTTTAGACCCTCAAAATTTTAGCAAAAGCAAGTTTGATATCGGGGTCTACACAGATGTCTCAAAAATGGATGATCAGACAAAACATCAACTGCTAACTTCTCCTTGGATTCCTCCGCCAGGCTACATGTTTGTCTATGATCGATTTGAAGCAGAAACGAAGTTTCAGGTGGCTTGGCTGTACAGGTACCGATTTCTTATCTATTCAGCGCTTCAAGAGGGTGCGTTTGGCCGAGTGTGTGTCCTTTTTAGCAGAAGTGAGGTTGGCAAGGGCCAACATGCGCGCACTGGGGCCTTCGTATCGAAGCCATTTCAAAAGTGGAAGCGCGTCCTCGAAGTCTTCGGTGCACATGAAGCCACTAAATATCACACTGACGCTCAGCTGGTAGCCAATAATTTTTTTCAAACCTTCTCAGGATGTGTGCCCAGTGTTGTTGATCAACTGGACCATGGCAGGCAAATTCAAATAAGAGAGAACCGAAGGAAGCTACAGCCTATGGTTGAAACAGTTCTCTTTAGCGGGCGGCAAGGTCTGGCTCTCCCTGGCCATAGAGGCAGTGGTCCCATGGATTCAAGCACAGCCTCCTCTACAAATACAGGCAACTTCAGAGCGCTGCTTCGCATGCGAGCGGATTGTGGCGACACAGATCTAAAAAAAGCATTTGGAAAGTTGCCCAAATAATGCCTGGTATTTAAGTCCAGATGTACAAAACGAGATTATCATCAAGGAAAGCCTAGTCGCAAAAGTAAACGCTGCAGGCTGCTTCTCCGTACTTGCTGATGAAACGACGGATATTGCTGGTATCGAGCAGCTTACTGTTTGTGCAAGGTACCTTCATAAGGATGCGAACAAAATCGAAGTGTTCTTAGGCTCTGTGCCAATTCATGAACAGAGTGGCCGGGCCCTCGCCGACACCATGATAAGGCTTCTTATATACATGGGAATTAACATGTAGCATCTCCGTGGTTAAGGCTACGATGGTGCAAGCTCGATGGCCGGAAAAACGAATTGTGTTCAAGCTGCTGTTCGTGAAAAATATCCGGCCGCACTCTACACTCACTGCGCCAGTCACTCCCTTAATCTAGTTCTGTGTGCGGCATGCTCCGTCGAGACATCCGAAATTGTTTTGGGACTCTAAAGGCGACGTCAGTCTTTCCCGTAAATATTCTAGCCGCTCACACGTTTTGCGAAAAATGATAAGTTTGTGCTGTCCTGAGTCTAGAAGGCAGCGCCTTTTGGGACTATGCGAAACGCGCTGGGTCGAGAAGCACGATGCAGTGCTTTCATTTGTGAGCCTCTTTGAGCCGTTGATCGAAGCACTAGAGGAGATTAAGTTTAACGGAAATGGTGAATGTGCAGTGCAGGAAAACAGTCTAATGTTGGCACTCTTGTCACCAGCGTTCCTTGTAAGCCTGCATGTGGCGGAGCACGTGTTAGCACAGACTTGGCCACTGTCAAAGAAGCTGCAGACGAGGAGTATCGACATGAGCGCTGCCATTGACGACGTAGAAGCGGTACAGCAGAGAATTGAAAATGACCGCAAGAACGCGAATGCTTCTTTCTCAAAAATATTTGCAGAAGTGCAGGCATTGACAGAAAAACTGAATGTGGAGATCACTAGCCGTCGTGCCGGTGTCCGGAAGCAAAAGCTTGGGAGCAATGCATTCGAAAGCGCGGAAGAATATTTTGCGCAGAGCCCTGTTCATTCCGTTCATGGACCAGGTACTAGCCCAGTTAAACCAACGGTTCGAAAAGCACAGGGCGCTTCTAAAGGACTTTTCAGTAATTGTACCATCTGCAATACTACCAATGCAAGATGATAGGGAGAAAGGAGCAGAAAATTTCCTGACCGTTCTTGCGCATGACGTCTAAACGAGGGCTGCTTTGGGAGAACTGCTACTATGGTGGACAAAGTGGGCAAACAAAGCAGCAAACCAGCGCCCCAGTACCGGAACCGATGCCCTCTCTCATTGCGACAGCATGTTCTATCCGAATGTGTACAAGCTACTCCAGATTCTAGTCACCCTTCCAGTGACCACTACCAGCGCAGAGAGAACGTTTTCAAGCATGAGGCTACTTAAGGACTACTTACGCCCCACGATGTCTGAGGAACGCATGGTTGGCCTGGAACTTTTGTACGCCCACAGAAATGCCCACATCAGCGTGTCGGAAGTCATTGACCTGTTCGCTAAGCTTCCTCGCCGGGTCAACTCTGTCCTTTGATACCGAGCAGGACAAAAATCACCGAAAACGAAAGGAAAATACACTGCTGTTCCAGAGTTCAGGTCAATGAGCCCGGACGCAATATTATTGTTAACCGCCTTTTAAGCCGTGGGGATTTTGTACCTTTTAGCAGTTAACACCGTGACCTAATGAGCATGAGCTACCTCAAGACAGTCATTTGCAGTTTTTAGACATTAACCTGTCATTAAACGCTACACATTCGTGCTGGATGTACAGCCCCCGTGCACGTAAGGACCTCCTGCCGTACGAACCTTCACACTTGAAAACCGTGAAAAGAGCCATTGCGACAATGTGTCTCCGGTCTGCGTTGTTGAAGTCGTGCGAGCACACCATGGACGACAGTTTTCAGGAGTAGATTTCAAGGCTGGTGGCAGCCGGTTTCCATGTGGCGGTCTTAACCAGTGTGTCCGAATCTCTGCTCCGGAAGCTAAAAAGGATGCAGCAGGCAGCCCGAAGTTGTGCGGAAAATGAAACCGATGGTTCTGCCTTACATGCACAAGATTGCCCACAATTTGAAAAAAGTTGCAAACAGGCATGTCGTTCCAGTGGTCTTCTCGGCACCCAACAAGCTCTCGAGGCTTTGTGCCCACATTTCTTCGCAAAAAGCCAAGCTTTTATGCGAAAAGAAGCACGCCCGGCCAGTTCTGCGTTGCATGGTGGGCGTTGTTTACGAAATTCCGGTGAGCTGTGGCAAGTCGTACATAGTCCAAACAGGCCGCTGTGTTAATGATAGCCTTAGGGAGCATATATTATCAATTAAGAATGGTGTGGTTTCACACCATTGTGCTTCGTGCGGCTGCGCACCACTGTTCGGAGAAACTCGTGTTATAGGACGAAGCAGGGAAACGTTAGCACGTGAAGTACTTGAGGCATATCACATACAGAGGAAGGGGAATGAATGCGTCACTGTCCCGTCGATCACTTTGTACAAGAAGGAATGCCTATTTTGAGATATAGCGCTGTGCGATAGTTTTTTTCTGTGTGTTTTTATAGCGCTGTGCGATAGTTTTTTTTCTGTGTGTTTTTTTTGCGCTATGTGATAGTCGCTTGTGCTGCGCCCCATCTTTGTGCGCATATCTGGAAGCATATATATTTGCGTGATGTGAGAAAAATAAACTAGTTGACTAACGCCCTATACTGCCTTCTCTTTTTTTCCTTGCTTGTCTCAGTTGCGCCACAAATATTTTATTAAGCTATGCACCAACTCGCCCAACGTCACACTCTGCTAAAACCTAATATAAACTTACGAATACGGGCATCAGGTGGACATTAACAGCCAATCGACAGCTTCACCTTGTTCACTGAGAGGTCGGCATACGCGGCGTTACCAAACAAATTCAGCTATTGGGAAGCAGTACTAGCGGCGTTGTTTGTTACTTTCATTTGTCCTTTTCGTTCTTCATTGCTTTTTGAACTAGAAGCGACAACCCTCCTTTTATATTGAGTGCACAATAGTGGTTCGCACTTTTAAAACAGTTTTGAAATAGTTTCTTTCGTTATTTCTGCGCTCTTCCTTTATAGTTCTGCCCACATGGTGCATACGAGACAGCAGCTTGGCCCAAGGACATATCAGTTTCTGTGATTGTGCAGCATGTTCTTTTGCCTTATTTTAGGCATTATGTATAGTGATCATTGTTTAGTTCCGTATATTGATTGAATATTTAAATGTACATTTGTGATGCTTTGTGTAGCATACTGCGCACTGTTTACGGTGACTTATGTTTTGCCCGTATTCGAGGTGTACTTTCCCATTCTTGTTTTTCCCCGGCCACATCATATGTGCAAAAAGATGAACATTTTTCGCAAAAAATCTGCATTAAAATATTTGATCTCGTCCTGGTTATTTTGTAGACTTCATTTTTTTTGTTATCAGGCGCTTCTTCAGTTTAAAACTGATGCAGTTCCAAAGCTTACGTGATATTTGCCGTACAACACACACACAAAAAAATATAAAAATTTGAAAAGATTGAAGACAGTTATCCCTGGAAAGATTTTGCGGGCCTGCCAACATAATACTTTTATGAAAAAACACATTTCTTACTCGTTCTACGACAGTGCGCCGCATTCAAGAAGTGATTTGCAGCATCTAATACAAATTGTCACCGGTAATACATGTTATTCATATACTTAGTCGTTCGAAAAATTCAATGAGGAGGTCGCGCTGCAACGTGAGCCCCCCCCCCCCCCCCCCCCCCGAACAAAATTCCTGGCTACGCCACTGAATGACGGTGCACTATTCTGCAATGTGACGAATGAGCCTTTCTACATGAACGAGGACGCCATACTCCTACGGAACATTTATTTTAAACTAAGACGGTGCATGCTGCAGTTTCCTTGTGATGAGTAAAACATCTTCGTCAGTGCAACATCTGGCTTCCCGGTATGATACCCGACAGGCCCATCTAGGCAATGTTAAAATTATTAGGCCAGCTTTTATGAAGCTAGCCTAAATCTGGTTTACCAACTGAAGGGTCAAAACAAGGAGCACGCTAAATAATTAACACAAAAGGCATGCATGCTGCAGGTTAACGGGCCAGCATAGTGGGACATGTTAAAGCCGGGACCACGCAGAACAAGGTGCTTGTCCTCAAAGAGTAAGAAAAAAAAAAGAAATCGGCAATGAATCAACTTAGAATGACTTTTTTCCCCGAACTGTCGGTGTGCCCAAAAGTTTCGTATGGCAAAGACTGGAGCCGTACTATTTGCTGTGATGTAGCTTACCTGCGAGAGATGATTTGAGGGCGCAGCCGATGTCGAGAGGGTGCCTTGATGTTGGAGGCTCCTCAAGTTCGGAGGAAGTGGTATAAATATCTTCGGATTCGGGATCGGGGTCCAGCTCGGAAAGTTGTATCTTCTTCATCAAACATGGCGAAACGTCAGTATCAGCCTTCCTTTTAAAGAAGCTTGTGATGTCCATTTTCGCGTTGCGGTAGCACTGTACAACAGCTCCACGATGCTCACGGGCGCGCGCTCACTTTGGTGCAGGCAAGCTGCGAGATTCCCTAGCGGAGCGGCACTTTTTTCTGTTCTGTTGGGTACCAGCTATTTTTTTCACCGTGCCGGGTAGTGGGTACACATTGTAGCCGTGAGTAGAGAGGTTGCTAGAGAAGGGCTTTCGAGAAATGACACTTCGCAAAAACCCGTACCACTCACGTGCAGGTCAATATGTACTGCAACAAAGAAAGAAAAAGGGCGGTGGCATCCCTTTATCCCTCCCTTGACCACGGCGGCCAACCAGAGCGTAAGTACTCGTAGGCCACGGCCCACCGGGCAGGGCCAAATCGGAAAACCAAGATATTACGAAAAACAACGGTTTTCCTCCTTTCTCATCGACACGAGGTCACGCACGGTTTCAGGAGCCGACGCCACATGTGCGGGATTTATTGCTCCCACATTCCGCGCTTCAGCGGCATCGTCGGCCTGCAAAAAGACCGTCGCCTCGAACTTGGCGCTAACTAGGCTACTGGGGTTTCTTTCGCCTCTGTCGCGTGTTCCCGTCGCCGACCGATGTTAGAGTTACTGTATATGCTACCTTTATACAGTAACTCTAACCGATGTCATCAAACAGCGCCGCCTGCGCTTCAGATCTACGCAGTGTGGTGTGTTTCCTGGCCGGAAGCGGCGTCTTCCCGGAGTTCAAAAACAAGACCGCGGCCAACGTTTCTAGAACTTTGCTTTATATTGATATAATTAACGACAATGTACAGCGGCCTTTCGTGGTATTCTTGCCGTCCTTGGGCGCTTCACACAAGCAGTAATCCGAATTGCAATAAAACCTGTAATTGGGCAAGGCGAAAGCTATCAGAGGAGGGACAGCACGAAGGGATTCCCTCGCGAGCCTCCAACGAAATTATGCAATGACCTATTTGTTTCCAAATACCTACGAAAAGATTTACAGACTCTTCTGGTATATAGTCAGGCAAAAAAGGCTTGTGAAATCAGCTCTACTGGTATTTCAATATTTCCACTTAGCCAGTAAGTAACGCTAATGTCTGTAGCAATGAACATGACGAGAGTAGCAGCGACGGCCGTGCTCACGGTGCCTGCTGTCATTCGCGTAACACAGAGCACGTGCAGACCCGGTCTCAAATATTGCTGCAGACAATCGTGCTTTTAACACGATTACCTAAACGGAAAAGTCGTTTTCGTGACTCTGTTGATAAGCTATTCAATATTCGCGAGCACAATCGCAGCTGTCCGCAGCCTTCACTCCCGCTTCGCCGTCTGCTACGTAGAGCCTGTTGCTGCAGTAGCGCCACCTGCACCGGAAGTCGGTTGCGCGCCGCTTTCAGAGTACGGCTAGTACACTGTAGTACGGCGGAGGCGGGGAGTTTGGCAACTGAAGCAAGTTCTATTGGCCTGGTGTGCGACCGATGGCGGCGCTGCGAACGGCGCCTGTATGACGTCAGAGCGGGGATTCGCGCGCTTTCGTCTGCTACGAAGGCCCGGCGCCGTGTTGAAACCACCGTTGTGGTAAATCTCAACAAAAAAGCAGTTCAATTGGTTATCTTGCGTATGGTGGCTACTGACGCTGTTCGAACAACCATGGGACTGCTTTTAACGTTCATTTAGAACTACAACTCTTTGTTCTTTAGAACTGCGGCAGCTTGTCACCGCGGCGAGTGCTGCGCAATGGTGAAGTACTGCTCTGTGCCTCAGTGTACTTCGTCCGCTCGTGAAAAAGGCGTTAGCTTTCACAACTACCCTAAGGACCCAAAGCTGAAGAAGAAGTGCATCGCAAGCTCAGAATGGGAAGCTTTAGCGCCCCACGCCTTCATCGACTGTGTGCAGCAAGCACTTCGCGGACAGTGACTTCTGCTATCCACCGTACGCGCGACTCTTAGGTAAGCTTGTGACCGTGTTTAAGCGCCCCGCCAATACTTAAGGCGTTTATTGCACGCAGGCTGTAGCATAGGCGACTTACACCAGGTGTGGTGCCGTCCCACAACCTGCCGCGAAGGCCCCTAGACAAAGAGCCGACGACGCGGCCTCCGAATCGCCTCGCAGAAAAGCGCGCCTCGTGAGCTCAGCTGAGCGGCGCTGGATATCTGAGACTACGGCTGCATTTGGGTGGCGTACATACGTATTTTACTTATGAAGGCAAGCGCGCGCCTAGCGGACTGCTTATCATAAATTCAAATGCGAAACCTGTTGCCGCTGTTTAGTGTAGATCCTCTAAAAGTTTTCACCTGAGGCAGTGCAGGCGCTTTTTTAAAAGCGGAGTTCTTTAAGCTTTTCGTTAGGCTGCGTGCCGTGAAACTGGACCCATCTTGCCTTTGCCACGTTAATCTCTGTGGCCCTGTGCGTGGTATAATCAGCGATTAACTATTTGTTATATTCTAATACCCATGCGACGGCCCTGTGCAGTATTAATAGGAACTACGACGTAATATCGTTCTCACTGAACCAACATTACGGGACAAACTGCAATCATGGGCATCGGCAGGGGGTGTGCAACAAGGCGGCACTTACGCACTTGTTTGCAGGACGAAAGCAGCGGCGGTGATGCGATCTCCGTTGACGGCTTCGACCGCGCATTCAACAACGTGGCCTGCGTCGTACATAATAGGACATGTTTGCTAGCGAAAAAGACGAGGACGAGAAGAAGGAATACAGGACAACGCTAGACTTCAACTAAACTTTATTACACATAACATTCAGGTATATATAGACAACTTGGCGAGCGCATGCGCGCAGAGGGAGATTTTTGAAGCTTTGGTCATTAAAAAAGAAGCTGATGCTTGTGTCAGCAGTCCCTCTTTGGCTCTCTCTGACAAGGAACTTGGCTATCTGGAAAGAAACTGATAACTCTTCTGTGTTGATTAATTTTTTCGGTATTAACAGGACCTTTGCGCGCATGCGCTCGCCAAGTTGTCTATATATACCTGAATGTTATGTGTAATAAAGTTTAGTTGAAGTCTAGCGTTGTCCTGTATTCCTTCTTCTCGTCCTCGTCTTTTTCGCTAGTAAACATGTCCTATTATTCACGTTACCAACTAGCCCAACTTTCCGCCTTAACTGCGTCGTACACTGCCTCACCCTCGATGAGGCACCGCTACCTTTCACAAGCTTTATCTACATACTTGTAGATGCTGGAGAAGGGCACGCTTACAGAAATATCGAAAGCACCACCCAAACTAATCAGTATCGTACGGCGGAAACAAGATAACGAGCGAGAACACTCACACATAGTTTCACTTTCTAACCAGCAATGCGGCCGGTGGCATCGGCCTTACTCGTCGACCATCCGGGGGATTTCTTGGCCCTGTCGATGGGGCCGCAACTAAAAACAAGTTCAAGATTACACTCGAAAACATTCGTTGCAGGCGTTAGTTGACCGTCCCGAGGCTGTTCGTTCGACAAAGTTCCCGCCTGAAGCAGACGATCCGCATACAGGAGCAGCGGCTGCTGCAGCGCGGTTGAGAGCGGAGCCCCCGCTCTGACGTCACACGCGAGAGGGCGCCACTCCAAGATCTCGAGGCCAATAAACGTTGACCGCGGCGGCCGTGGCCCACCAGAGGGGAGGCGGCGCGCAACTGCCCGCGTTACAGTACACTGTACCCGCGTGGCGCCATCGCAGCCTGCGCAACTGACCGCAATGCACTTCAAACACTGCGGGAGGTGTCCGGCACCGGTCCCCGCTTCGAAATCCAACCCCTCTCGGCATTCTGCAACCTCGCGGTTCGCCCCTTGGTGCGAAACCGCTCTCGCCCTGAGCACTCCACACAAAAAGAAAAGCTGAGCGGCCGCCGTCGGCGAGCGAAAGACACAGCCTTCTCCCTCGAAAACGTAAACACGTCGGCATCCTTAGGGCGCACCACCACATGCGGCTTTCAACATACTCGAAGCAGCCATGAAGAATGGTCGTCGTTACCCTCCCCTTGATTTAGGGCGCTGAACGTTGGTGCTGTGGATTTTACCCGTCACTGGCACCATAACCAAAAAGAAAGAGAAAGAATGGGGGGAGGGGGGGGGGGTCTTCCTTCTAAAGGAATCCGCAAGTACGTTTCAGGCGTCACTGGCAAATGCGGCTAAAGCGTTTGCGACCGTGGCAGCCAGCAAATGTGTTGGTCGGGACGGGGGGGGGGGGGGGGGGCGGGGGGGGGCGTGAAGGTTATTTTTGCAGCCATTGTTGGGATCACAACTCAGCATCTTGAGGGGAAAATAGCGGGAAAGGTGAAAGCAGAGAAAAAAGGGTTGAAGTTGATCTGTTGATCTCCCTGGCCCTTTTTGCTGGACACGGCGGGGGCCCGCGGAGATTCCAGCTGGTGTTGCGTGGAGTCTCAAGTACAGATTATCGTATTCACCGAAACCTCATTCCTTTCAGTCATGCAGGGCTTAGCTGCTTTAGCGAAGTTATGTGGAAAAAGAAAATGTACATCGCGCAACCAAACGGCACCTTCCGTCCAGAATCTTTCGAAGTACTGAAGTGCAGAGAAATGTGCCTTCCGAACACATTTAGCACCGTTCACGGTGCGGTCTGTGCCCGTTTTCGTTGAGTTGCTCAGCACCTGCCGTTAGGCGAGACTGTGTCGTTAGCAAATAACCGAGGCGTAGCTCATGCGGGAGCAAAGAAGGTCGTCTGAAGAGAAAATTTCAGTTTCTTCGGAAGAATGCCAGGGGCACAATTTGCAGGGGAAAAGGCTTCCACAGGTGGACGGCTTGAATTTGCCTTTGTTGGTGCTGGCTACCTGCGTTTTCGCAGAAGAAAGATCAGTAGAAAGGTTCCCTGACTTTTTTTTTTTTTTGACGTCGGGATTGAAAGGAACATTCTGGAAGGTCTCTGGTCACCGATGTCAGCAAGAAAATAAAGAAGCACACATGGAGGAGGGGGTCCTTGGGGATGTGGGCGAGGGTGAGAGGGGGGAGGGCTGGTGCCGCTTGGGGGGGGGCAAGTGCCCCTTTTGCACCCCCCTGCCGACGCCCATGTATTCAGCATATAATAATCTCTCCTCATAGAACTGCTATCGCCTTCACTCGGCTCAGCAGAACGCCAAAGCTCTCTTAAATGCAAAGCAGCAAATAGTGAAAACTATTGTTTTTTATAGCCTTTCTAGATGAATAAGCGTGATTATACCCGTGCCACACAGGCATAGAAAATGACATTCGTGGTGAAGGCATTCAGTTCCCGAATGACATTTTTGTTCGGTGGAGCCTGGGCGGATCTGCTACTCGTCCAAATGACATTTGACTTGATGATGTCGATCGCAGCATCTTCTGCAGTGAGCAATTGTTGAATAGTATACCCCCGACAATAATTAAATGTAGAAATAAGCATATTACGCTGCGGTAAGCTGTAGTTCGTTGCTTTGTTTCACGACGGTACAGGCGACCGTAGTAACCTAAGGCAACGCTAGTCAGGTCCACAGCGTAAAAAGAAAAAGAAAATGGCACATCCCACGAAACACAAAACCTCTAAAAAACTTCTTGAAACGACTAAAAAGGTATGCAGACATGTAGGTATATTATGCAACGATGAATAAACGTTTTTCACAAGAAGTTTTTTAGAAGACGTTGAAAAAACTTTTTTTACAAGAAGTCTTTTTAAAACGTTTAGTGAACATTTTTTCCAGAGCTTTTGCCCTTAAAATGCGCACATATCAACTTCGGTCGCTCGTATACGTTCGTAATCGCAAATATTGGTCGCCTGAACCGCATGCGCAATAAAAAGAAAGGGTAGCGCGTTTATATTTCTCCCCATTTTAACATGTGAAGATCGGTAAACCAAATTTTCCCATCTTTTAGCCCACCATGCACGTGAAGGATACAAAATCATTCGCCGGACGTCGATGACCATCGCTTAATTGATGAAATTAAATGTGATACAATGTATGAGCAGTATGGGGACCAAGAGTGCCCCCGGACCCTTCGAGCGTCATCTCCAGTTCGTTCGCGCGCAGACCATGCTTGCTGAGGCGCGCTCCCAGCGAGGGCGGAAGAAAAGCGTCTTTTCCTCTCCACAACCTCGCCTCATCCTCCCGCCGTCGAGAGGCGAGACATGGCCTCCGAGATGGCGGGCGCGTCCGCCATCTTGGAGGCCATGGTCTAGACATGTCGCCACCCATGGTCGCCATTGGTCGCCACACACTTCGTCATTCTACGTCATCGTGTCGTGCCCTCTCATTGGCCGCCCGTGACGCTGCTCTGGCGCTCTCGCTCCCTCTCCACCGAAGCCGCCGACGATAACTGCGCAGTATAGTTTCAAGCATTTCAAGTTGAATATCATTTCTCCGTCTTTTCGGAATGTGCTTCTTGTTCGTCCTGCTATTTTTTCGTGCCAAAACTCCAGGACCTCATTGTCTTCCAGACACCCAACAGACGTAAGTGTCATTTTTAGCTTTCCGCGCGAAAGGGTCTGCCATGGAAAGAAAAAAAAAATCACAGCATATCCACGGGGTGAATGATGATGAGTGGGGCGAAGCTACGGAGGGAATCATCTGTAAACCGTGAAACTCTTCCGTGAAATGCGCCCAGTACATAATATAAAGAGTGTGAAACATCGTGTATATATTAAACATCAAACTTTTATTGTACTGTTGGTTTACGTGGTCCCTTCATTATCACTTGTGATCGGTGAAATGCAAGGAAGAAGTCCGCTCCCGAGCGAAAGAGCGCCAAGAGCGACCGCATTCCCCGCTCGCCCTGTGCGAATTAAAGGCAAGGCTAGAGGGAAGACAGGACGCGCGTTCCACGACGCGAGGTCGGTAGCATGCCCAACGAAAGCCAACGGAACGCGATCGTGCAAGTGCTCCGGCTTCGCATCGCCTCATGGTTCCATTTAGCGTCCCAAAACCAAACATATTGCTCAAGGTGTGCCTTGCGTTTTTCGTAGAAATAATTTCTTTATCATGTACATTAAGACGAAAAGTTGAAAGCTCACTAGAGTGTATCGCCCGCAAAGTATGTCTTTTAGTGTGATTTAACTCTCGTACGGCAGGGTCCTCGCGCCGTTGCCGGTCCACCTCGCCCGTTGACGATCGGGCGAGGTGGCTAATACAACTACTACTACTACTACACTTTAAGAAAAACATCTGGCGTTCTTTCGTTCTGCTTTTACAAAACATCTGGCGTCTTTCGTTGGTTTATTTCATCAATCAACGGCGTTTTGAACAAAATTTTTATTGTCTAATCACGCACAGGAGAAATCTCACCAGGCACTACCTTGGAGGTAAACAATGGCTGCGAATGGCAATGAGAGACAGAAGAAGTCGGCTTTTAGCTAACACTTACACTTCTACTTCTACTAACGTTTCCTACTGGAACATGCCAATGGCTGCTAATGGGGAATGAGAGACAGAAGAATTCGGCTTTTAGTTAACGCGCACGCTGCGAATTTTTTATTGTTCAACAACGCACAGGAGAAATCTCCCACCGGCACCACCTTGGAGGTCAAAGCGTAAGACTTGTTACTCACTACTACGACCACGACGACTACGAGGGACGAACGGGTGCCGCCTTAAGGAGCTTCGCCCCTAAAAAGAAAGCTATCGGCTCCCTATCGCGTCGGCAAAAACATCGCCGACTTCATGCTGCAGTTGAGCCGCTTTTTCTCCAGACCGCCTCGATGCAAAATAATGAAAGTAACCTTTCAGCACAAAACTCAACTACTGAAAGCGTAGATAATGCCTGCCTGGCTACAATCTGTGTTGATGGTGATGAATGTGAAAGCGCGTCACCTGAACCCGCCGACAGGTCACCTGAATGAATTATACATGAGAGCGCCAGCTCATGCCCGTGTTCAAGTAACTTTGCTGTGAGGCCTTAGAAGGATGTGCAGAAGGCGTCAAAACATATGCTTCGAAAATGTTCCGATTTGTCATAATTTTTGAAAGACATAGGGTAAGCTGTTGCACGCACATGCTTGGCTGACTTCATTGTGCCATTTGCGTGCAGGATGAAAATAAAGTTCTGAGTATTGCCGAAACCACGACACGATTGTGATGCACACCGTTGTGGAGGAACTCGTTGATTTTGCTTACCCGGGATTCTGAAACATACCTAAATTTAAGCGCATTGTGTGGGCAATATCAACTGTTCAGCTGCACTTTCCTTTGGCTGTTACAAGTTTTCTACTGTTAACTAGGTTTTGCTGTTATGCTTGTGTGTATTTGTGATTGAAATTTCCAAAGTATCTTGTTTTCTGTACTCATAAGTGACCTCAACACACTTGGTAAAAATTTTTAGCACATAAGCAACACAAAGCCGAAAAAAGAGGGACAATCTGTGCACTAACTTTCAAAAAAATGGTTTATTGCACACGAGACACTTGTAGACAATGGGGTGGTGCCCTCAAGCTTAACCAAGGTGCCATGCAGAGAGATGTGTCTTCTTCCGCTTTATTTTAGCAAAATATGCGGCATACTGATCACCTCGCGAACTACTCCATGTTCAAGAAAGTCAGTACTTGATTCGAGAAGGACAGTCGAGGAGTGCTAACAAAATTGATACCCCCTATTGCAATTTTTGCAGCTTCTATTATCAACTTTGCTGAGTTCAACTTTATTAGCTGATAAAACATTTGTGGTCTGAAAGAAAGGTTCCCACTCACATGCTCTACACTGTAAGGCCAGACATCCATCGTGTTTACAAGATTACAATGCTGTCTTATCAATGCCATTGTATGTACCGCAACTAGGCAGGACAACAGAAAGGAAGAGACGAACACTGTTGTCCTGTCTAGTTGCGATACTTACGATGGTATTTACTATGTGGAGACACTAACTCACCCAACATTCGCTCGCCTCTTTTAAAAATGCGCTCTTAACCTATCATTCCTGCAGTGGCCCATTTCCCGGCATACTGCTTACCGCATGAAAGAGGTATCTGATAAATGACAGCTTCTCTGCATTCCAGAAACTGTGTCCTATGTTGTTTCTTGCAGGCAGTCGTCGTCTTTGGTCTTGAGTGCTGATTCTGCAAATCAATTTCAGCTTGCATCGAGCTGAAAAAACTACTTGCACATTAGCACGTGATGCCAACCTTTTTATTCTGTACTTGAATAGCGCAGCAACTCAACGGAACACATAGCACATTGGAAAGATTCACACACAACACGTCACTCAAACAACGGTGTTAGTCGCAGAGGTCCCGATTAGGAAGTACCGCTCCATTGCTCTAGTCTGCCATTCGAACAGTGATGTTGCTCAAAAAGGAACAGCTATGTTGTGCCACACTTGCACGAAATTTTGCACTACATAATAAGGTTGTCACTTGCTAATGTACAAATAGTTTTTCCGCTCCATGAAAGCTGAAATCGATTTGCAGAATTAGCAGCCAAGCACCGAAGAAGACAACTGCTTGCCAGAAACGACATAGAATGCGGTTTGTGGAATGTGGAGAAACTGTCGCTTATCAGATACCTCTTTCCTGCAGTATGTCGTGTAAACAAGCAGCTGCATGAATGATAGGTTAAGAGAGCATTGTAATCTTGTAAGTAAAGCCAATGATGGGTGGCTTGCATTGTCCTGTAGAGCGTGTGGGTGTGAACCTTTCTAGCAGAACTCAAAGGTTTTATCAACCAACAGCTTAACTAACGAGATTGATTATACTATAAGCTGCCAAAATCGCAAATATCTGTACCACTTGTGTTAGTACTCTGTCCCTGTCCTTGTGAGATAAAGAATAGACTTTCTGGAATGTGCAGTAGTCTGTGAGTTTATGAGTGTTATGTATATCTAAAAATGAAATGGAAAAAGACAAATCTCGGTGCATTGCTTCTTGGTGCAGTGTGAGTGCACCGGCATTGTGCAACTGTTTGCCTCGTGTGCAATAAACCATTCTACTGAAAGTTAGTGCACATGTTGTGTCTCCATTTTTGTTCTTGTGTTGGTTATGCGAAAAAATCTTTGCATGGTGCTACCAACTAGGGTGAATTTTTCCCTAAACCAGTGTCGCCCTGTGCTACAGTGTTTGTTGTCGTTTAACCAAACTAGCCTCTTGTTTCGTTTTGTATGTTTCTTTGTTATGCTGGTGTAGGTGCATGCTTGACTGAAACATTTTCTTGGCTTATCGTGCCTTTTGTGTGCAGGCTGAAATTAGAATTCCAGGTATTGCCAAAACCACGATATTATTAACACACACCATTGTAGAGGAACTCTAAATTTTGCCTACCCAAGATTCTTTAACATATCTAAATTTACTTCATTGAGACAAAATAAGCCATTGAACTGCTCCTATTGGCGTTTACAAATGTTCGATGATTTAGCAAAGTATTGCTGCTGTGCTCGTGTGTCTGCCAAGACAGCCTTCCGATTTTTGTTGTGCTGATACATGTCTGATTGATTGAGACACGTTGTACTTTACTGTGCATTTTGCGTGCAGGTTCTTGAGCAAAGTCATCAATTCCATTGCTCCAGCCTATGTCAAGTGGCCAACATATTGTTTGGAATTGCTACAATAAAGGTTATGCATGATAACAACATTTGTTGGAATTTCGCATTTACTTTTGGAAGCGTGGTAGAACGCATTCCGTAAAACACAAGTAATGAAAATGGCCCGACATCAAAATGCTTAGATGTGTTGCGAACAATGAATTAAGGCAATGCCATGTCTGAATAAATAGGGCTAACTAATTCTTTGCCCAGAAGAACACCAATTTTGCTCAGATAAAAAATTCTTGAACACAGGGTGTCGCCGGAGCCGTTTCGACAAGCAGACTTTTCTTCAAGGCTGGAACTTGAAGACAAGTTAGTTTGTCAAAATGTTGGCTCCAGCAACACGCTAGTCAGTGTTTTGCAATCACGTTTTAGCTGTTCACTGTCAAGCGTAATAGGTAAAGGGATGCCTGCGTAATATGGCGTCACATTAATTTCTCGAGCTACTCTAGCGAGCAAAATTGATAAGTCAAAAGAGGCAGAAGTTCAGGGGAACATGGAAGCTTGAAGAGATGACAAATTCTTGGACACGGGGTGTCGCTGGAGTCAGCGCTTCGACAAGCAAACTTGTCTTCTTCAAAGCTGTGAATTGACAAGTCCGCTTGTCAAAATCGCTCCAGCGACACCCCGTGTCGAAGAATTTGTCATCTCTTCAAGCTTCCATCTTCCCCTGAACATCTGCTTTTTTTTAATTATCAATCCTGCTCGCTAGAGTAGCTCCAGAAATTAATGTGACGCCATGTTACGCAGGCATCCCTTTACCTATTGCGCTTGACAGTGAACAGCTAAAACGTGATTGCAAAAGGCTGCATGATGCAACGAATTGACTAGGGCAAGCTCCTCAACAAGGTGGTTTGCATGAAAAATAAATGTCTAAAAAAGCTCTTAAAAAGATCTAGCAAGAAGTTTTTTTGGAATTCTTGCAAGCAGTTTTCTAGACTTCTAATAACGTCGCGTTAGCACAGCTACAGGAAGTTTTCAAGCTGCTTACGTCTAAATAACATCTCAACTAAACTTCTAATATACTTTTGGAGTTTCCTATCGAGATGTTTAGTAGAAGTTTTCTAGCTTTTCTTGTGTTTCGTGGGCTGTCGCATACAAAATAGTGTTCGAAGCGCTTGTTTGTCATTAGTGTAAATAAAAGACGTCAAAACTTTATTTTCAGCTGCATAGGATGTCATTTTCTATAATTTAGGTTTATCGCACTTCGTCAGCTGTGCCGTCGAGAGTATGCAAATGACATTGTAGGCCGGCAGTGTCTCCGTCCACCCGTTCACCCGACGTTATTGTCCGAGTGGCTTAACTATGCTGTCGCCGATGGTGACAATCGGTTTTCTAAGCAGTGTCTCTTTAGGTAGTTGTGTACAAATGAAAAGGGAAATAAAAAAGCCGGCAGATCCCACGCGTTGTGGGAATCGATGTAATGCGAAGCAGCCAGCAAAGAGCTGCATACATCGTCTTGTATGTCATTGAGGAAAATGCGTGTCATGGTTTTCATGTTAGCTCCTATTATTTATGTTCGTCACACAGTAACGTCGCGCAATACCAACTTCGGGGTCGATCAAGCTAGAGAAACGGCCGCCAGCGCCCCATGAGCGTGGCACGTAAGTCATGCTGTACATGACACGTGTCATGGCTTTCATGTTAACTCGTGTTATTTATGTTCCTCACACGGTCACGTCGCAAGATACCAATTTTGGTGTATATCAAGCTAGCGAAACGGCCGCCAGCACCCCATGAGCGTGGCACGTAAGTCATGCGGTACATGGCATGCGTGTCATGATTTTCATGTTAACTCGTGTTATTTATGTTCGCTACACAGTCACGTCACAAGATACCAATTTTGGTGTATATCAAGCTAGCGAAACGGCCGCCAGCACCCCATGAGCGTGGCACGTAAGTCATGCTGTACATGACATGCGTGTCATCATTTTCATGTTAACTCGTGTTTTTATGTTCGTCACACAGTCACGTCACGCAAGACCAATTCCGGGGTAGATCAAGCTAGCGAAACCGCCGCCAGCGCCCCATTAGCGTGGCACGTAAGTCATGCTGTACATGACATGCGTGTCATGATTTTCATGTTAACTCGTGTTATTTATGTTTGTTACACAGTCGCGTCACAAGATACCGATTCTGGTGTACATAAATCTAGCGAAACCGCCGCCAGCGCCCCATGAGCGTGGCACGGAAGTCATGCTGTACATGACATGCGTGTCATGATTGTCATGTTAACTCGTGTTTTTAGGGGCGTAGCTCCTCTCAGTCTAACCTTGTCACGTCTCCGTTGTCCGGCGTATCTCCCGGCAGCCGGCAGTAAACGGCAGTATCTGTCCGGTGGTGGTGGTGGTGGTGTGCGGCGTGACCACCCTTACTGCGCATGCGCATACCCTCTCCACACACCTTCTCTCCACTCCCCCTCACCATGCCCCATGTCCTCTACACCCCTCCCCACTCACCCTCTCCCTTCCCCTCTCCCCTCTCCCCTTTCCACTCTTCCTCTGAAACGCGGGCTAGACATGCCGAAATTCTCTCCTGCGCAACGCCGCGATGAGCTCGAGCGCATGCGCGTCCCCTCCCCTTCTCTCTCCTCTCCTACGCTGCCCCCCTCTCGCCCGCCTGTCGACCGCGTTCCCCGCTCGCCCTGTGAGAATTAACGGCCAGGCTAGATGGAAGATACGACGCGCGTAGCGTCCCCCTTCGCGTTCCACGACGCGAGGTCGGTAGCATGCCCAACGAACGCCAACGGAACGCGATCGTGCAAGTGCTCCGGCTTCGCATCGCCTCATGGTCCTCCTACGGTTGCCCCCCCCCCCCCCCTATCTTGCCTCGCGGCGCAGCGGCGCCGACGCAGGCAGCGTCTTGATTGAAAAAACCGACCGCTCGCGCTGCACAACCGTTCACTGACCACCCCGTAAATATAGGCACTGGATTTTGACCTCCAACGTAGTGCGTGTGTGCGATTGCTCCTGTGCGTGATTAACAATGAAAATTCACAGCGTACACGTAAATTAAAGTGAGCTGCAAGTCGTCATAACTCTCATCGAACCTTTAGTATAAACGCGCCCGATCTCACGTCGGTGATGATGTACTGGGCAGAATTTACGGAAGGTTCACGGTTTACCGATGAACCTCCGCAGCTTCGCCCACTCACCATAATTCACTCCGTGGATATGCTGTGATTTTTATGTTGGTCACACAGTCACGTCGCGCAGTACCAATTTCGGGGTAGATCAAGCTAGCGAAACGGCCGCCAGCGCTCCATGAGCGTGGCACGGAAGTCATGCTGTACATGACATGCGTGTTATGATTTTCATGTTAACGCGTGTTATTTGTGTTCGTTACACAGTCACGTCGCGCAATACCAATTTCGGGGTAGATCAAGCTAGCGAAACTGCCGCCAGCGCCCCATGAGCGTGGCACGTAAGTCATGCTGTACATGACATGCGTGTCATGATTTTCATGTTAACTCGCGTTATTTATGTTTGTTACACAGTCGCGTCACAAGATACCAATTTTGGTGTATATAAATCTAGCGAAACCGCCGCCAGCGCCCCATGAGCGTGGCACGGAAGTCATGCTGTACATGATATGCGTGTCATGATTTGTCATGTTAACTCGTGTTTTTATGTTCGTCACACAGTCACGTCGCGCAATACCAATTTCGGGGTAGATCAAGCTAGCGAAACGGCCGCCAGCGCTCCATGAGCGTGGCACGGAAGTCATGCTGTACATGACATGCGTGTCATGATTTTCATGTTAACTCGTGTTTTTATATTCGTCACACAGTCACGTCGCGCAATACCAATTTCGGGGTAGATCAAGCTAGCGAAACTGCCGCCAGCGCCCCATGAGCGTGGCACGTAAGTCATGCTGTACATGACATGCGTGTCATGATTTTCATGTTAACTCGTGTTATTTATGTTCGTTATACAGTCACGTCGCAAGATACCAATTTTGGTGTATATCAAGCCAGCGAAGCGGCCGCCAGCGCACCATGAGCGTAGCATGTAAATCATGCTGTACATGGCATGCGTGTCATGATTTTCATGTTATGACTTGTCATTTATGTTCATCATATAGTCATGTTACGCCATACCAATTTTGGTGCTCATTCGATGAACCAAGCGACCAGGAGAGCACAAAGTCGTAGGCGGCTGATAGATAGATAGATAGATAGATAGATAGATAGATAGATAGATAGATAGATAGATAGATAGATAGATAGATAGATAGATAGATAGATAGATAGATAGATAGATAGATAGATAGATAGATAGATAGATAGATACGCTCAAAGTCGCAGAAGTTCGCTAAGAAATGCTTCGCATTTAAAATAAAATTTTATTGTTAGGGGCATTGTCTAGCTTACATTCCCGACACCTAATAGTCTTTCTAAAAGTCAACATTGCCGCAACACAGTTCTGTCATGCGGTGAAGTGCACGACTGCATTGCGGTGAAGCACACATACTACGCGCGCGCGTGTGTGTGCCTTAATTATACGCGCACCGTCCTCTGTCTCATTAGTGGTGATGCGGCGGACAGCATCGCCACCAACTCCAGCCTCTGTAATGAGCCCTTATAAATTTACTCTGTAAAAAAAATGTGGCAAGCGATTCGTAAGGCAGCAATTCTTCTAATTTATTGCAGGATTAATTCAAAATTGTTGCATGGCACCTTTAAAGAAGTGCGAAATGCCTATGACAGACTCCAGTGGTACTCCAGATTTCGTGCCATCACATATATATGCTCCAAAATGTAAATGATTATTAAGGAAGTATATACTCAGGCTAGGTATAGGAGATAATCATCCATATTTCATTAATTTTATCTGAAATGTAGTAGCTTATGGTTCACATTATTGCGTTCTTTCGAGTAATCAAGAAAAATAGCTATTGAAGAATGGTAAAAAATTATGGGTGCAGTTGGTCAAGGAAGCAAGTTGAGCTTTGCAAGAAAATGATTTATGAAAGCTATGCTGTGCCAGAACTAATAGCAAGGTGGTTTCAGGAAACTTATGGTGACCTGCGATGATAGCATGCGTTGAAGCGTCTTAAAGTGGCTGCTTGTTGGAAAGAAGGGGTGGTAATTAGGCAAGTGCCTGTCATCAGATGGGGAGATGCATCATCAAATCTTTAAAAAATAGCTATCAAGGGGATGCTAAAAATTTCTTGAAGGAATTAACGCAATGCAGTACTTATTAAAGCCTCCAATTTAATGAGGTTACCACTGGGGCTAGTACGTATCTTAAATGAGCTGGCCACTTTAGTAATACCCCTCGTAGGTCAATAATTATTGGATTCACAGCATGGTATGGATGGTAATGCTTCTGGTGGCATCATTGCAGTTTATATTCACAGGCTTCATGCACTGTATATCAAGCACCACTGATGACAATCTGGTTTTTGCAAGGTTAATGTACTGTTTAAAAAAATAACATCAAGAAACTACATGCTTTCTTACAGCTTCATCCGGCATATAATTTGGGACTCTTTAGTGAACTGTATAGGGGAGGTCTGTGTACAGAATATCCATGGTAATCATTTAACGCTCTATGTTTGTTTGCGCAATGCTTGAAGCCTCTTTTTCTATTAAAAATTGCTACGGAGCAAGAAAAATCCAACAGCAGGATTGGTGCTTGGGTAAAGCAGGTAGTAAAAGCAAGCTCAATCACAAACCATTCAGGAGCACCACTGAAGGAACTAACACCTATAGGGCAAAACTTCCAGTGCACCAAAGGGGATGGGAGCAGGGTGCAGGTTAACGTTTCAAGAGGGCATCTCCTCACCATCATCCATCCCTAGCCACGAACTTGTTCTGTCTACGTTTATCAGACTCCTACTAACACAAGACAGGCTAGGTATAAAAGTTGCTTCTTTATTGCAAGACGGCACATCAGACCTTTTAAGAATTCCCTCACCGCAAGCCGTTAAGTTTGCCTAAAAGCCTTTCCTTGTGCAGTGTCCCTTTTTTGTTCCCACACAGTTGTCGCAAGCAAAAGTATGCAGCTTGTCACAGTCTAGCTGGTGCCACACAGAGATAGCCCCAGCCATCGTGATGTGTATTCCACTGGAGCTGTCAGACACTGTACATTCATGGTCTGGTGTGCATGTTTACGACTTTAAAGCTGTAAACAGTGACCACTTCTGTTTTGTCCCTTGCACACTTGCACAAGATTTTGACACAGATGTTACTTCTGGCAATACTGCCACAGGTGGTAAGAGGTACCTTGAAGATGTAAACAGTGACTGCTTGTGTCACACACCTGCACAAGATTTTGACAGAGATGTTAGTTCTCGCAATCCTGCCACGGTGGTAAGAAGGTGTACAACCACAGGAACACCATGGCAAAGCAAGCTGAGGTTCATATTGAATATAATATTCCACTTGCAATACAATGGTAATTAAGTACTCTTGCATTCATTTGCAGTGTCAGGCATCACATCATTCTGCCTAACCCTGATCTTTTTTACTTATTGTCTACATAGTTTTCCAGGTTGGTGACAGTACAGAAAGAAAAAATTCTTTGTGGGAGCACCACATTTTAATCTCACAAGACTCCACTGAAGCACTTACAACATATGCGAACAGTGGTATCCTAAATGTCAGCGCTTTTTGTCCTAACAAAGGTAAGCTGCTTGTTACCTTCGGCCTGTGATCTTACAGGAGCTTCAGCATATGGCCTGTTGTCATCTTGTGTCAACGATGCCACATAGAATGAATAGTTCAACAAAGCTTATAACTCGGCAACATGTACGTGCATAGCTTCAGGGAGGTAATAAAATGCAGAAGTGACACTCACGACAACAAACACAGGATATGTGTTAACTTCCATCTATCTTTATTTGTGGCTTTGCCAGCAAATATGTAAGGGACAAGACACATGCGCAGAATGGCTAGGTGCAACGTCACAGCCATTTAACAACCATCACAAGAGAATGCTCAAGAAACTTTTCTGCCTTTCCAAGTTTCAACAGATGGGTCACTAATACACACATCACTCCTTGCCCATCATGAAATGCTTCCAACAGTTCACATGCCATTCTATCACCACCCCTGCCTCGAATCCTTACCTCATATTTACTCTCAACTGACATGCTCTGCCACTCATGCAAAAATAAGACAGATTTGCCTGTCCACTCTTAAGAGCCTGTAAGTACACTCCTAAGAACTCCCCCCCCCCTCCTCCTCCACCCTCCCAGTGGTCACAGGCCAGATGGGTCATTATATTATTCACCTAGCTACACAACTGTGCTTGTCGAACATGAATATATGTGAACCATACAGTTGCTTTGCAATAAACAAATGTAGTACAAGTACAACACTCTCTATGAAGGCTTGGTTAAAATAGTTCATGATCATGGCACAGAAGCGTGAACTGTTGGGCTAGTTGGTGAGACATGTTTTGAAATAGAAGAGTGAAAACTTGTCGATGTAGCACATCGACGAGTTTTCGCTCTTCTATTCCAAAACATGGCACAAAAGCTTTCTCTGGGAAACACGTAAAGCCAACATGGAGAACTATACGCACCAGGAAAATTCTGACACTGCAAATATTCTATTGGTGTGCAAATATTCAATGATATAACACATCGAATTGAATACTGTCGTATTCGGTTCAGTAACCATTATGCGTAAAACTGAATATTTTGTTAATAGCTTACGAATGTTTCAAAATGCTGAGTACACCAAAATAAACAGAAAACTTGTGTAAAGGTATGACAAGTTTCATCCCTGCTGGTAGATTATATACACTCAACATGAGAGCTTATGTAGTGCAGCTGGCTACTTCGCTCTAGGAAAGTGGTTTTACCAGCTATACAATGGCCACTTACCCTTTCTTAAGAGTTCTGTGGATTCGAAGGGCCTGATTATTTCCTGGAGACGCTGTATTTCTGTTTTTAAAATTTCTAAGAGTTCTTAACTATACCTTAAATGGACAGGCAACCAAATTTTGAACGTACTTGTTTTTTTTTTATTGCAATGGAAAGCTTACAATTCAGCTTACAATTCAGAGTGTCTAATCATGCAATGGCAACAGGGAAAAGGTGATGAAATATTTTTTATCATATTTGTTGCCGATGGAGTCTTATACGCAACATATGTTGCAAACGGTGGCCGACAGCTTTTGGGTGTTATTTGCGCCAGGTTCTGCCATGACAGATTGCATGTCTGAAATGCTTTTTAAATGTCGTGCATGCATCACTTCTCAGCATCAATTCCTTTTACTGCGTAATAAGCAAAGAGTTCGTGTGGATGCGTTTTAACTAGGGATTCCAACATCATAGCGAATGTAATTTGGCATAGGCAGTAAAAGTTAACATTCAATCAGTGATACATTCTTACCTTTCTATGCCAATTTCTGTTCATACCAAGTGAACAAGAAATGAGTTAGGAGTGACGGCGCATCATACGCCACGTCGCCAGCCACCCCGACTCTCCCCATTTGGTTGGGCATCTTGTGTTCTCAGACACGGCTTTGGTTGCAGCAGTGCTGCTTCAGCACATTTTGCGTTTGCCAGTTTTTGTTTTTTTCTAGTGCCATTATTTTCTGTATCTGTGTTATATTCTCGTACCGTGTTTTCTGCCACCATTTTGTTGGTGCAGCCTCCGCATGAGACATAAAGGCTTGCACCTTAAAAAAGCAGATGAACGCACATATTTTTACTTTCCCTTTATGCCAATATTAAAGTGCTAGCTAGCAGTACACGCAAACCAGTAAGCACAACATATAACATGCCCCTATGGCTCAGTGTAGACTGCACTGCTAATTCATCACAACTATACCTGGCGACAACTTTCTGTGGCAGCACAGCGAAGGCTACGCAACCGAACCACGCACTTTTTTACTCCGCTTCTGTATGTAGTCCGCGAACGCTAGCTTTTGTAGAATACGTAGCATAAAAGAAAACATAAAAAGAAAAGAAATAGGTATTACGTTCAAGATTGCTTGCGTTGAAAGTAAGAATGATAATCCCGTAAAGGATTAGCGATTTTCGCTCTTTCGAGTTTTCAGGTTTTCTGGTGTCCATTTCACGTTTTCCGTCCCCACTCAACAACGATGGCGTCGCTCGGCTGCAACAGGTGCACATCGAAGCTTGCAAATGACCATAAGCGCGTGTTCGTTAGGTGATCTGTGTTCATCTACCAGAATGAAACGATTACAGCGGTGCGTTGTGATTTATTTTGTTGACTTGCCCATACTATCACCGAGAAAGAAGTGTGCAAGTGATACCACCATCGCAAGTGGGTCTCTCATCGCGATAGCTTCCTTGACAGTGACGACGGCTACCTGCAAGTCTTCAGCAAGAAGAGCCGCTTGAAAGCAAAACTGCGATTGGAAACAGTACGTAAAATAAGTGGCCCATTTCATAAAATGCGTTGCATACATGGTCGGTATTTAGGTTGCCTACTATTACTGATACAGTCGCACCGAAGATTGCGTGTAACACCGTGCCCGTTGGCGTCTACGGCGGGAGGTGTTTTGGCGTTTTGAATGAGAGCGATTTACGGTGACAAAATCACCCATGCACAGCTTTGCCTCGGCAACAGACGCGTTCATGTCTATTGTGCGACTGACAGCCTGATTTTCAATTTGCAAAAAAAGCATTCTTGACCACTGGAGTAAGGAACGCGTTTCACCCGTTTGTATAATCACACACGTGAGACGCCATCTCCTGACTGGTCGTGGCCAAGATATCTGCTGCCTTTCGATGCCTTCGCGTCCCCTGACAAAATGACGTGAGCGTCTCCAGAAAGTTACAGCGTCTCCAAATGTTGGAAAACGACGATGTCGACCCTGTGTGCACCGAAATTCAGAAAATGTCTTGTTACCTTTGCGTAAGATTTTCGATTGCGCAGTTACTGCTGCGCCGTGGCTTTCTTTTTTCTTTGAAAAGTAAAACCGACCGCTTTAATAAAGCTGATTCCTGCATTCCTTCGCAATGCAAAATATTCTATCGCTTTCCCAAAAAAGAAATGTAAACAATACTAAATGGTGCTCGCTTTGCACGTGGACTTGAACCGCTAGCACATTAGCGTTATTAATTTGATTTGCAGAAGAGCTCAGCAACGATTACAGGTATTTGTGCTGCATGCTTAAGTATATCAAGTCATGTGGTAGATTTCGACTACATCTGTGAATAAACTATCTGCATAAATTGCCAAATAACATCATGAGCCATGAATACTCGTGTGGAAACGCACATGTTTTATGCGCTCGCGAAACCAAAACTGAAATCGCCCGCGAACGGACTACTTGGCGTAGTAACACATGTGCAGAAGCTCCGCCCATGTAGCTTTAGCTGTGCTGCCACAGAAAGTTGTCGCCAGGTATATATGTGCTTTTTAACCTTAAGTGTGAGGGCGACCTTTTTTTTTCAAAGCCCACTTGGTCGCAAAATTTCAACCAAAATGAAATTCAAAACTGTTTTATTTGGAACACTTAGACATACTTTCCAGGTACCTCTAAACTGTCGTCACTCCACCTGAGACATTTATCACAGCGTGGCATAAACTTTACTCACAGTGAAGTTTATGCCACGCTGTGCACACACTTTACTACGCAGATAGCTATGTTACTTTAGGTACTTTACTATGCAGATAGGTCAAGCAAATACTTTACTATGCCCTCGCCTTCGGCTAGGGCATAGTAAAGTATCTGTTTGAAAGCTATTTTTCTTTTACAGCAGAGTAGAGTTACAATAGAGCTGTTATGTCATAGATAGAATGTCATGTCATAGACCATATGTCATAGATAGAAAATTATCATCATGAACCAGCACACGCTCTCTATCGTCTTCTTTCTCTTCTGCTTCACTCCCAGAACAGGCGCACCGATTTCTCCAGCACAGGGTGCCATAACTCGGATGGGCGAGAGAACGAGTATAGAGAGAAAGAAAGAGACAAACAGAGAGAAAGAAAGAAAAAGAGAGAAATTCTCGGCAAAAATATTTCTTGGCGAGGCGAGACTCAAACCCGCGGACCAACGAATAGAAGGCAAGCGTTGTCACCACTCGGCTATACAGTCACGTTAGCAGAGCATAACGCAGCCTTGTATAGCTTATAGTATAGCAAGGGGGTGGGAAAGGGAACTGAGGATGAGGAGTAGAGATGTGAGTGTAAGGAGAAAGGAAAGGAGGAGGGGAGAACGAAGACAGAGAGCGATGGAAATAGAAAGAAATAGGAAGAGAAAGAGATTGTGGGAAAGGGAAGAGAAAAAAGGATAGAAGGTGAGGGGATGACTACAGAGAGCAAGCAAGAAAGGAAAAAAGAGAGAAAAGGAAAGACAAAGAAAGAAATAAACAGAGAGAGAGCAAGAGATACAAAGTCACAAAGAAAAAAGATAGAAAAAGAGAAAAAAGCGAAAGGGTTGGGAAAGAGAGAGCTTAGAGGATAAAAGCTCACCAACTCTGCAGTGACCCAGCCTTGCACGTGAAAGCGGCGCTCATTTTTTTTTTTTTTTGAGGTCCTATCAGTCTCTTAATCAATTAAAGCCATAGTGAGTCTGACGTTGTGTGCAGATGTGTTGCACAGCACCTCTCGTATGTCCTCCGATCTTGCGAGGTAGCAGTTGTGAATTCCGAGCACACATTGGGCACATAAACATGTCTCGAACAATTAAGTCTCCTACTATGTGTTAAGTGCGTGGTGTCATTTGATTTCTCCATGCAGCAATGAGTATGAGTATTGTGTATGGTAAAGCTTTCATGAGTGACAGCAATGTGTAGCAACAGTGCAGGAACATTGAAGCAGGATGTGTAGACAACAGTGAGCGGCATACAGAATTGGCTGAAAGGTGGCTGTCTTGAATGTGGGGGCCATAAAGAACGCGGGCACAACGCCACAATAAATGCCTCAGTTGCAGTGGCGACTATGTAGAGGGGCAGCTGGAAAGTGTGTCTACATGTTCCAAACATAAGCGTCTTTAATTTCACTGTGGTTTTAACCTTGAACGAATTAGAACTTGAAAACAAACATAGCCCTCGTATGTTTAAAACAATTGCAACAAGGCTGGTGATAGGCCAGCAACAAGCTTAGCCATGCCTTCATTGTCATCCATTTTGTGCGCACAATAGAGGTAGTTTGGGGAGGCACAACTATTTGAATGACTACTGGGAAGCTATATAACTGGCAACCCTGGGCCAGTGTGGCTTTGGAAGATGGGCCCCGCTTACGACGAACCATCCTTTTACAGCACAGCTGTTAAAGTCGAGGTTGGGCGAGTGCTGTAGATAGAAAATGATCATCATCATGAACCAGCATGTGCCATCTTCGTCATCGCCGTCGCTTTCTTCCTCTTCTGCTTTTTTACCAGAAGACGCGTCGTTTGCCGATTTGTCCGGCAAACGATGCAATAACTTCATGAGCGAGAGAACTATAGCACAGAGAGAGAGAGAGGAAATAAACAGAAAAAAATAGAAGGAAAGAGAAAAAAAATTCTTGGCGAAAAAAGAAATTTTTCCGAGGCGAGATTCGAACCAGTGAACCAACTATTTGAAGGCGAGCACTATAACCACTCGGCTATCCAGGTCCGCTTGCAGAGGAGAGCATAGCCTTGAATAGTATATGCAGTACAGCAAGGTTATTAGAAAGGGAAGTGAGGGTGAGAAGGAGAGAGGCATGAGGGTTACCAGGAGGGAAATGAAGATGGGAGAATGAGTACAGAGAGAGAGAGAAAAAAATAGAAACAGACAAATACATAGAAAGGGAAGAGACAGAGAAGAAAGATAAAAGGCGAGAAACTGACTACATATAGAGAGAGAGAGAGAGAGAAAATAGAAACTGAGAAATAGACAGAAAGGAAAGTAACAGAGAAAAAAAAGATAGAAGGCGACAAAACCAACTGCACAGAGAGAGGGAGACAACCAAAGACATAGAAAGAAAAGATAAAGAGAAAAAAAGAGAGATAAGCAAGGGAATAGAGAGAGAGAAAAAGACAGAAGTGCACAGAAAGAAACAGACAGAGAAAGAATTTCAAAGCAACAGAGAAACAGATAGTAGGCGAGAAGTAACAAATAGAAGAAATAGATGAAAACATAGAATGTGAGAGACCGACTACACTGAGACATATAGAGAAACAAAGACACAGCAAGACAGCTAGAGAGTATGACATCCGAGACCCTATTGGATGCAATTTACACTGATTTTATCAGAATGGCACTGTGAATACCGCTTAGCACACCACGGTGCAGGGGTGGAAACACTGCCGCACTAATCCTTTTCAGCAATCGTATATTTCGTTGCATATTTTAGAGTGCTAATTTATTACTTCAGCTTGTTTTTAGTATCCCTATTTACAAGATAAATATATAGTGCGTGATTTATTTTTATTTGCGCAAACTTAAATGGAGCTGAATGTCTGTAATGCAGGTTAGCTGGTTTGATTGAGGCAGAGCCTCAGATCAGGAAAAGACGAGGCAGTTTTTCACACAGAAAAGTGGAACATTTAGAACAAAAGGAATGAAGAAAAAAGTAAGCAAAACAACCACAGTGAAATCACACATGTTACCAAACTACTAAGACAAGCAAGACTTGGTAATTAAATGAAGTTTCGTTGAACGTTCGAAACACAAGAGAAGAAATACGTGCTCATGCACTGCCTTCACGATGATTATTTTTTTGTACATCTAATACTGACAACATCGACACTTTTGAGCCAATGCAAGCTTCACTTAAAAAAGGCATACTGTATTTCAAGCTTCGTGAATGAAGCAGTGCGAACAATTAAAGAATAGTTTGTGTAAAGCACAGCACGTACTGCGCGACTGAATATTGCTGTGCTTGGCATCAGAGGTGATTCAAGGGGCCGACATTTTCTTCTGTCATATCTCCTTGCACTTCTCTCCCAGAGGAGGACGTGGCATTGTGATTTATGGAAAGGCCTAGAGTTACTCCGAAAAGGTTCAACCTCACCGCCTGATATTGCCATCACGTGTTTTTTTGGAGATAAGATAAGGCTGCACGAACAACGGATTGCATGCATTGGTCATGCGCTGATACGTACCTCCTCAGAAAACACAACACATCCTCAGGACATCCTGAAATGACCAAAATATCCTTGTCCTGTAGGGTGTGCTGAGGACAACCGCAGGAATGCCTGATATACTTGAGTCCACAAAATGCACTTTGATTGTGGAGGCCTCCGTGAGGGCACTATAAATAGTTCTTTGAACAGTGCAAGAGTGGAACACAGATTTGATGAATAAAACACGACACAGGTGCTGTGTCATGAATGTAATGCATGTATTTATATAAGTGTGTGTGTGTGTGTGTGTGTGTGTGTGTGTGTGTGTGTGTGTGTGTGTGTGTGTGTGTTTTGACAATACTGTAAGCCATCACAGGCTGTTACAGGGGTGGTAAAAGATATTATACAATACCATGCACAAAGACTGCAGTTCGAAATGTTGCTAAAAAACTCTTGCTCATTGACAATCAACAAATACACTGGAATCGAGCTTGTTTGGTTGCTAACAACTTTATTGATAGTGCTGCAGAGCTTTCGCCGACCGGCCTTAGGTCTCCCATGAGCTTGTTCCATTCGATAATTGTACGGGGCAGAAACTAAAACTTTAATACATCAATTTTTATAGTATACGGTAAAATAGCACATGGATGATTGATACGCAGTGACACTCTGGCTAGAGGGTGCATGTACAAGGTAAGATCTCTACGTTTAGTGCTTTAATATACAGCTTGTACTGGAACTTCAAGCATGTGATTTCTCTGCACGTAGACAGCGTCTGGAGGTTAGCCCTGTGGAGTAATACTGTATGATATGGTAGTATGAATAATAAAATCTGGCTGCCACTTGTTGCATCTGTTCTAGCTCATCAGCTAGCTTTTGACTGTATGGATCCCAGATTATACTAGCATACTCTAGAGTTTGCCGCACTCCTGTTTTATAAGCTGTCAGCTTTGTTTCAGATGTGGCATCTCTTAACTTTCACCTTAGAACACCCAGCTTACATTCATACAACGCACAAATATTTTTAATATGCTTGTTGCAGGCTAGATTCTAAGTAATTGTAACACCCAGATATTTTATCTGACTTGATCACTTAACTTCCTTATTTTTTATTTTATACGTAAACGGCAGTGGCACTTTCTTATTTGATATCGACCAACAGGTAGTCTTGTTGAAACCGATTTTCATGTTCCATTTTTCACACCATTCGTCAACAGAACACAAAGCATCAGTAGCGCACCCAGGATTTCTGGCGGGGGGGGGGGGGGGTTCAAATTTTGACGAAAGTCATGTGATTGCATATTTGGTGTGTATGTGGAGGGGGGGGGACCTTGCGTCACATGCAGTTTCCTTGCTTCCGCTGGAAAAATCGTAGAGCAAATAAAATGTTAAATAATAATAACAACAATGATGATGATAATTATTATTATTACTTCTTCGGCGTTTTCCAGAGACATCCTAACTGTTAACTTGCAAGAGCCTGACAGGGCCATGAATCCATTAAGCGAAGCAGTTCACGTAGAAAAAAAAACGGCAAATTTATTAAACCAACGCATAACAGTTCCCAACAACCTTGTCTATCACAAAATTAGTTTTGCCGCTCCGTGCAGTAGAAGGGGGGCGATATGCCTGCCGGTTGGCGGTCGCGCAATGCTGTTAAGAAAAACTCTGCAGGTCAGCATGTTCTAAATTATGAGAGCCGAACATCATATATTATGTTTCCTTTGAGCCTCGTGAAACTATATCTCAAAGTGAATTGTCAGCCTTAACTAGCTGCATTTGCACGAAAGGCATAGTCTGAATAAATACACTGACTCCATGACAACAGTTCATAAAGAGCTCATATAATATCAAGGGAATAAATCATTGCATAGAAACAATGTGACTGGGGTTAAAAAAGTAGAGAAATGACGCCACACAGATTCAGACACCGAGAAACTTTTTATTCGGGTCTACAAGAGGTCTATAAATTTAATTCTGTCAAGGTCGTCTCGTATGTTTGAAATGTGAAAGATTAACCTGACATCGTGAAAAATACTTCCGAAATTCGTTTGGGTAGGGTAGGAAAATCAGTTGGCCGTTGACGCGTATTATCATAGCATCGTTGGCAAAATTAAAGTCGAATCAGGTAAGTGCCTCAGTCGTGTTTGCCAACATTGCGACATAAGGATTTGCGTCTGTCAAGGCAGCTGCGTCATCACAGGCGTGTTTGGTGCAGTTGTGTGCTCGTTCTCTTGTCTTGCTGCTGATGTTGGCCACCTGAGGAACAAAACTCAGAGAGAAGTAAGCATTATACACTATTTCAGTCACCAGCATGGGCACAAGAAAAGCGCCTCGCTTCTGATGGTAGAAAGGGGGTTAGGATCAGGGAGAAAGTCTGATGAAAATTCATACTCAGGGAAAGCATGCAAGTCGCGCTGGCGACAGACACGATAGCGGCGCCGATGGTTACGTCACAGAAGACGGCAAGTTGTAGAGATATGGTCATCCGTTTAAGCTCTTACCTAGACAGCCGTGGCAGCGGTGAGTTTTGTAAGCATTTTAGAAAGTTATTAATGACTGGTGGAGTGGACTAACTCTAGAAATGCGCAAGCTATATCAGTTGGAACAACGAAGAGAATATGCGAGCCAGACAGGTTGACCTATACAGTCCTATACTAACACTAGGAATGCGTTAATAATGAACTGGCGAAGTGAGCGAAGAGCAAGATATATATAATGTGGACAGAGCCCGAAAGTTGTAATCTGTATGATTAAGCACAAGTGAAATAGCTAAACCAAGCGAAGAAAAATTTTAAACAAACTACAGGCATACGCATGTTGTAGAAGATAGTTTAAAACCACTCAATTCAGTAGGCAGCGTACATAGGTCTGTTCTCAAGCAGGCGTTTGTAGCAGTGGCGCGTTTGCGGATGAGACACTCTACAGCTTAAAGTCCAGCCGTCGTGGCTTCGTTGCCAATTTGTCCAAAATCTCCTCAGGTGATAGAGGAACTTCTCGGTGAATATTTAGCATAGCTAGACCATTCAAACTTAGTGCTCCAGTCGTGTTGCGACGATAGGTTTTAAGACGTCTCAGAGTTGAGAAGGACCTAGTATCGAAGCTTGGGCGTGTTGGTTAGACATCGGAGGGGAAACAGCGCAAGAGAAGACGAGGACAAGAAAGGCGACGCACACAGAGCGCTGACTTACAACACTTTATTGGTAAAAAGGGAAGGATGAATATTTATACACTTCGCTGGCATGCGCCACAACCGGGGCAAATGACGATTTTTTGAACATTATACATAGAGCAAGCACCACTGCGCACACGGGCGTATCACTCATGGTCTGTTTAGATATGATATTTCATGAGATGAAAGTGCTATCGAAGGAGAGCTGATGCAACTGCTATCGAACTTTCTGATGAAATCTGCCTCGATGATTTCGCGCGTCAACTGTAAATTATGCCTAGCCAGGACCTCGCTTTTTTCAAAGATGGGCGCGCAGCCACAGTCACGACAATGAATGCCCAAGTGGCCTTGAACCGTGTTGTGCACATTGTTGTGGTGCTCTCTCAGACGGTCGTTTAAGCACCTACCAGTCTGTTCCACGTATTTCTTCCCACAGGACAGAGGAATCACGTATACCACGCTCTCTCAGACGGTCGTTTAAGCACCTACCAGTCTGTTCCACGTATTTCTTCCCACAGGACAGAGGAATCACGTATACCACGCTCTCTCAGACGGTCGTTTAAGCACCTACCAGTCTGTTCCACGTATTTCTTCCCACAGGACAGAGGAATCACGTATACCACGCCAGTGGTACAGGGCACAAACTGCTTTTTGTGTTTCACGGAACAGCCATTACGGCTGCCACTCGAAGCAAACTTGCAAAGCTTGGACAGCTTCTCCGGTGCTTGCTCTATGTATAATGTTCAAAAAATCGTCATTTGCCCCGGTTGTGGCGCATGTCAGCGAAGTGTATAAATATTCATCCTTCCCTTTCTACCAATAAAGTGTTGTAAGTCAGCGCTCTGTGTGCGTCGCCTTTCTTGTCCTCGTCTTCTCTTGCGCTGTTTCCCCTCCGATGAGAAGGACCTCTCACTTGTAGAAGTCGTTACTGGGAAAGTAGCCATAATTTTAAGAAGTTTTCGGATCACAGGAAAGATACCAGGCGGGCAGGACTGCAGGGCTTCCAAAGGACCCATTGGGCGTTTTTCAAGCCGCTGAAGCTTTCTGTACCAGAGATGTAGCTCCCCCACGGCAGACGACACGGAGTCCCCGACATCAGAATGGTAGCTCTCACAGAGAATGCGCATTGCATTCTCGTCGTCCTTGTTCGGTAACAGGCTTAATGAAGAAGGAAGGAGAACGTTAAATTGAGTAAGAATGCTCTTGTGCTTCACGAATCTCTCATCGATTTGTTCTGTGAAAGCTTCGAGAAATGGAAGGAACACACAACGACGGAAATACTCCTCCGGTGTCGACGAAGGCACATTTGAGCGCATCCTTTGCTGACCAACGATCCTTGGCATTTCAATAACCAAGCCAATCTCTTCACAAACTGACGTAATATGTTCAAAAAGTTCATGAAATACCTCGTGAGCTCGGGATCTAAGGTTACGTGCAGTACACAAAACGTCATCAGCCAATGTGAGAGCGGATGAAAGATCCATGTTTACAGTTTGCAAGTATTTGCTTAACGGCAAGCTTATGGAGAAAACTTTTTCCGTCACAAAGAGACAGACAAGAAACTCGCTTCTCTGCAAAGCGCACAGTAGGATTTGAGCGTTCGACGAAGATTCCCGATCACTCCAGCTGTCGCTAATGTTTTGGAGAGTAGACAGAACGGGATGGAGAATATTTACAAACACATTGAGAGCATCATGTCTCTGAACCCATCGTGTTGGACAGAGCGACTTCAAGCGCGTCACGCGAGCTGTTGGTACTAACTTTTCAATTTGGTCACCTTGAGCAGCTTGGCGTTTTGGACTCGCATGAAAAAACTCACAAACTTTCGCCAAGGTTCCCATGCAATTTCTAATCTGAGGCACAGAGCACGCACTTGAAAGACTTAAATTGAGGCTGTGAGAGGCACAGTGAACATAAATGGCGTTAGCACACTGCTGTCGGACGTGAGCTTGAACGCCGTTGTAAGCACCACTCATTGAGGCTGCACCGTCATACCCTTGAGCTCTGATATACTCGGTTGCAATGCCTATATCATGTAAGCTTTTTAAAATTGTATCGGCCAGACCCCTTCCCGTTAATAATTGCAGGGTTTTGCAGCGCGCGAACATAGGAAAAAAGGACAGAGTAGACAGAAAGAGCGCTGACTTCCAACTGACTTTATTTTGCAAAGTGGCAAAATATATGCGAGGGAAAGGAAGATAAAAAAGCAAACATACAGCCTAATCAAATCCACTGTAATCGAAGCACGTGGAACGGATCCACCATTGCCCTAACGCCCGGCCAAGTATTCACGTTCTAACTGTGATAATGAAACTGATGGGGAGCTTACGCAGTTTTCACCTAGTGAGTGAATTATTTCTGCTTCGATGATCTCGCGGGTTAACTGATCCCTGTGCCTTGCCTTTATCGCGCATCGATCGAAGAGGGGATTGCAACCGTAATCCCGGCAATGGATGCCAAGGTGCCCTTGTATCGCATTATGTACATTATTTCGGTGCTCTCGCAGGCGGTCGTTCACGCACCTGCCGGTTTGGCCGACGTAAGCCTTGCCACATGTCAGTGGGATCGAGTAGACGACTCGCACTGCGCATGGGACATAGCGTGACCTGTGCGCTACTAGTGCACGGGGCAGAGTATGCGCGAGGTGTGTTGACCTGCTTGCATAGTCTCTGCAATTTTTCCGGTGCAGAAAAAACCACCTGAACGCTGTCGGCTTGGCCAATCTTTTTTAACCTGTGCGATACATCGTGCACGTACGGTAGTACGACAGGCCGGCTCTTTTCGACACTGTTTCGCTTCTCATGCCTGTCGCCGTGCTGCACGACATTCACCAGGTTTTCTGCCACAGAAACCAGTACGTGTGCCGGCTATCCGGCTTCTTTCAAACGCTCTACTTGTAGAGCGAAACTGCGATTGACAGTGTGGGGGCAGGACTTTTTTAAGGCGTTAGCAAGGCAAAGGTTCGCGATGCTCCGTTTGACCAATTTTGAATGGGCCGAGCTGAAAGGCAACAGTGGCTTGCCGCTTCTTGGCTCATACATCCAACAAACATGGGAGGATTCAATCGAAAGCTTCAAGTCTAGAAGCCTCAAGCTGTTATCAGTGGGCAATTCATGTGTCAGAACAAGCGGCTTCAAGCAATCCCTGAAAACGGTCAAAATGTCAGAGGAAATGGTCTGGAAATCTTGTCTTTCGCATTTGAAAAGTACCAAATAATCGTCAACAAAACGGCAAACTTTAAAAACTACAGAGTTGTCAAGCTTGTCTGACAAGACACGATCATGATGCGCTAGGAATATATCGCTAAGAATGGGCGCCAAACAGGATCCAATACATACTCCACTTTTTTGTAAGTAGTTTTTGTCATCCCATGACACAAAGGTTGCCTTCAAATAATAACTGAGCAATTCTAGCAAGCTGCTATTATGAACTTCCTGTGCGCGTTTGAAACGCTGATGACCCAAACATGTCTATAGATTCCTCTACACATTCAAGTAGCTGGTCGTGCGGCAACGAGTAATACAAGTCTTTAATATCGACAGACAGTGCCTGGAGTCTTGTGTTAGATTGCTTGAGAATGTCAACGACAGCGTCAGAGTTCCTTACCAAGAAAGGGTCGTCTAACGTTAAGTTTTTTAGCTTGTCTTGCAAGAAGAGCGCTAGCGACTTTTGCCAGGTCCCACTTTCTGTAACAATAACACGCAACGGGCAGTCAACTTTGTGGGTTTTCGCTGAGAAGAACATTTCAAGGCTGATCTTTTTGCAACTCTCTATCGCCTTAGAAAGCTTTTGAAATCCTAGGGCACCAGTGAGATTTTTCGCACGCTTCTCCAGCTTGACCAGACAAGTCTCATCATCCTGATTGAAAACCGATTGCACGGCCTCTGCAGCCTTCGCGTTAAACAATGAGCGAGGAAGAACAGCAAAGCCTCCTTCCTTGTCAGCCGGCAGCAGCGACAAGGAATGTGCCTTTAGGTACGCAACAGTGTTTTTAGTGTTGACAACTTTGTTCGAAGGCTTACATCTCGAGAGCACCTTCACGCCTTCAGCAACACATCTATCACATTCAGAGTCAGGAGCACGACGAGCGACTTGCCTGACCAGGGTGAGGAGCTCGTGTGGCGTTTTCGAAGGTGCCACCGCGTACTTGGGTCCGAGGCTGAGGGTGCGCTTGACGTTGTCAGGAACAAAAGTGTCACCGAGAACATGCACATGGTCCCTGGTCACTGGAGACTTCCTTGGTGTGATGGCCCGCAGGCAGCTGAGCGACTGGCGCCATAAGAACTCGACGTTCCGGTCTACGAGGCTTGAGAGTTCACGTAAGCTCCCCATCAGTTTCATTATCACCGTTAGAACGTGAATACTTGGCCGGGCGTTAGGGCAATGGTGGATCCGTTCCACGTGCTTCGACAGTGGCTTTGATTAGGCTGTATGTTTGCTTTTTTATCTTCCTTTCCCTCGCATATATTTTGCCACTTTGCAAAATAAAGTCAGTTGGAAGTCAGCGCTCTTTCTGTCTACTCTGTCCTTTTTTCCTATGTTCGCGCGCTGCAAAACCCTGCAATTATGAACACTAACCAACTAGCCCAGGCCTCCACACTTATAAGCTACCTTTCCCGTTAGGTCAGTAACAGGAACAAACTGCAGAAATTGCTCCTGAATTTCGATTTTTTTCCATATCCACGTAGCGTGCGCAAAGCGAAAGCTGCTCAACGCCGGCTATATCGGTTGTCTCATCAGCCAATACTGCAAAGCATTTAGCAGCATTCACTTTAGAAACTAGCTCTCGCAAAATATGCTATTACATGCTGAAATAATCTCATTTTGGGTTCTCCAACTCGTGTAAGTTGCATTAGCGCCGCATTCTTCTAGGTGACTCTTTAGAGAATCATCGCCGTCGCAGGCGCGCAACCTAAGCAGGGCCTTGAAATTTCCTTCGTTCTCTACAGACTCACGCGACAAATCTATTCGCCCGCCATCTCTACGACCTCGAAGAGCAACTCCCTGCCTTCCGCACCAGATTATCGTTGTAATAACAGGAGTCAGGTTTTTTATGTTTTTGGCTATTTGCTCTCTTAGCCCGCGGTCAAGGTCCTGGTCAATAGGGTTCTTCTTGCCTTCTAAAACTTCTAGAAAATTGTCCGCACCAAGGACGCTGTTTCTGTTTCTGTTTCTGTTCATGCTCGTTAAAAGCCTCAATCGCATTTTTCCAGTTGTCGAACTTTGACATCACAAGTTTGCCAGAGGGCAAGCCTCGCGCACCGACCCCAGGTGGAGCGAAAAGGACGCAATACTTACAAAAGGCGCCGTTCTCCTTTTTTGAATAGACGAGCCAGTTCCATCGCTGCAGCCACCGGTACTGAAATTTCAAATTCCTTGTTCCCGTTGGCCTGAATGGAAAGGTTGCGGCAGGTGTCCATGCGCTCGTCAGTAGCTCCTTTTTCTTGACATCGGTAACCTACAAAAGATTTGTGTAATTAATGTACAGGGGCTAACCAGAAATGCTCGTACTGGCAGCGTCAAGGGTTGAATCCTTTATTCTGTGTTATCATAGCAAAATATGTTTTTTAAAAAGAGGCTACGAAAAAGATTGCTTTTATACACGCAGTTTTTGTCGCTTAGATTAGGAAGTAACAAGCACCACTATGATACGTGTACACATAACACTAATTATTAGACAGCAATTATGCACTATTGAAGGTTCTACTAAAGTTTGTTCATTCCCTTCTAAACTAATAGTCTGAGGGCACTGGGGGGGGGGGGGGGGGGGGGGGGTTGCTCGGAAATAAAAAATCGACGCCTTCAGTTTGATCTCGAAATTTAATAAACTCTGGGGTTTTACGTGCTAAACCACGATGTGATCATGAGGCACACCGTAGAGGAGGGCTCCAGAAATTTCGACCACATATATGTGGCTCTAGTTTCTGTGTTTTTTTGAACATTGCGCATGAATTATTTATTTACTTCGTGGGCGCTCCACAACATAAAAAAGCAGCTGCAGTCTTAAACTGCGTAGAAATGTGCAATCCTTCTTCTGTAATTTTTCTTTTCGATGTTCTTTAAGCGCTAGAAATGCACGAAAAGTCAGTTTACAACTAGCCGAGCCTTTAAGTAATGCCCCTTCAGCTACACCTCATAAACAGTGAAATCCACGTGAGAATTTATAAGAGCATAAAACGGTATGGGCGTCACGAACATCCTCCGAATTTGCCAAGGTCTACAAGGGCTGCGAGGCAAATCTGACAACCCTCAGACTCCGCAGGAGTGGCTACAGCCATGCACATGTGACACAAGCAGAATAGGTCTTATGGCTTTCCCCGTTTCACTTCGCCATTCTAGACTGTAGTTAACATATAGTTTAATGATTGATTCGATTTCAGTTTGTACCTGGCGCGTTAGAAAGACGAAAGGAACAAAATACATGGCTGAACCCACGACACATTTCCCTGTATGGGAAGTGAGGGACAGAACGTGCTCACAACAGGGAAAGCATCCCAATTTCATAAACCCATTTTGAACAGAAACCAAGCAATGGCATCGGATCGAATAAAACAAGTGACATTATGCAAAGAGCTAAAATCTAGCAACTAGAGTCAGCCTAATTTTTCAAATAGGCCCTCAGTGTAATTTGAACATATTGCGATAATCAAAAAAATCCTGAACCTCACGAATTTATTTTTACGAGTTGGTAATTCGAACAAAAATATAGATTTCGGAATTGATTAGATTATTTTGCGTAAATCCACTAAATAAAGAGAAGTAATTAAGGAATGGAAAATGAGACAGCTGCCCAATCATTAGAGTGCCCCAAACAACTTGCGTACGCAAGCTGCTGCTTTCTCTTGTGCTCGCCTTGGGGGCAGCTGCAGGAGAACAGAAAAAAAAAAACGGGCAGAGTACAAAACAGTACATACCATATAGATTGCTTCGATGTCTCATTTTCCAATCTTTAATATAGGAAGCCGGGAGATTGCGCGTAATCAACCACCTGCCAAAGGGAAATTTTGTATTTCCGTTTAGCAGGTTGCTTTGTCATTAGGTACATACTGTAAGTTTTGCCATGTCGCAAATACCGAACTGTCTACATATTTTGCAGGATAAACTCAATACATACGAGTTACGCACGTAAAAGACTAATATTTAGCTGTTAAAGATGCCGATAGCTATGATTGTTGTCGAGTTGTGCCGCTGTAAGAATGAATTTTCGAGATATCGAAACGGCGGTTGTTGCCATATACAGAAAAACCCACAATAGTAATTAAGTGACCTATAGTAGATAGAACCATATGTCTCATTGCACTTGAATGAATGCATATCGGGTACTACTGCGCCAGTTTGTACACTCTGTAAATATTGATTATATACAAACATTATGTACAGTGCTCGTCAAATGAAACCCGAACAGCGGCAAGCCCCATTGACAGGCGCGCGCATCCGATTTGACCGCACTGCGCATGCATATGCGCGCCTGTCCATGGTGATAACTGGACGGCGCGCATATACTGCGAAGGCTTGCCGCTGTTCGGGTTTCATTTGACGAGCACTGTACAGTTCAATGTAGCACACGTACAATTCTCACATCATGGGTAAAGTGCATTATAGCCACACTTACCGACTTGCCGGCGTAGATACCCAGGTCATTTGGGTGCGCAGGTTCGTCGAATGAAGCATCGTCGGTGAGGACTTGCTGACCGATGGACTCATCTGACGACGATATCTGATCAGTCACCGGTTCCTCTACGACTGGAATTTGGCATGCGGCATTGTTGCTGCACCTCTTGAATCCGCACACGGACTCTTTTGGGGGAAGTAAGTGAGTAGCGTGTTCGGCTGGCGCTTCAGCGAGGAGGCTTTGGCTAAGTAGCTCATTGTCGACGCTGATTCGCGCAGCAGACACAAAAGAAGTTTCAGCAAGCGAACTAAACGTAGGTATGGGTGCACACCAAACTTTATAGCTTCCGTCGGCTATAAAAAAGAAATGGTAAAGAGGAGAGAGATGTTTATTGGAAAAGGGAAACGTGGCGCCCGAAATACCTTTCGCACTTGCCCAAAGTCCTTCCCTTTCCTTGCTAAACGTACCCAAAACATTGACTCATTGTGCCACGGCTTCTTGCTCCGCCCACACACAGACGCGGTGCAAAAAAAAGCGCTCTGGGTAGGTGCGATGCTGACAGCGCACACGCTACGGTCTTCCTAACTTTGAAGAGTACCGCACCGTCCGTGCTTTGACAGACGAAAATGACACTCTTGCACTGAACCAGCGTACTAAAGCAAGGCTTGCTCAGAAATGCAGGAACCAATATGAATGTGCTTAAAGTAATTTCGTCGTGTGGCCGTGCTATGCAGCCTCGGTGGGGTCGCAGTAGCTTCGACAAACGAGCCGTGTTTGAGGTCGCCTTTCTTCTCGCCGCACTAACGCGCCACGTTCAGAAAAATGCACGATCACTCTGCTGCAGCCATTAAGGAACAGACGACACGACTCGTCTGCCTGCGCCACAGCAGCTGTACTATAACAGGCACACACAAGGGATGCCCTTGAAGCAGGGTCATTGTTTCCCTGGTGTACGAGCGGCGCAAGGCTGGTCTGTGGCAACCCCCGCCCCCCTCCTCTTCGTCTTGCGTTTCTCAGTGGCCTGCAATGTCCGAATCGTGGTGGGTGATTCCAGATGATGAGCCGGCAGTAAACAAGCTCCTTAGCAAATACCAAAACATGTGTGTCGTCGGGGCGAAACTTGTTTCAAACTTGAAAACATGTGCCTAAAGGTCGGCGGATGGATCGGACGCCGCCGCCGGCGCGTACGCCGCCGACGCCTTATCTTTGGAATTTGGGTGGGCATTGTGCAGACGTTTGGGAAACGCTCCTTCTTCAAATTTTGAGGAAAGGAGACGCATGAATAGGGCTTCTTTTCTTGTTCGGCGTGCATGAAAAGGATGCGTCTGCTTCTCCCAGGCGGCGGATCTTGCCGCTTCAGTAGTGCATGGTGGGAGTGTCGTGTGTGTGATTGGTGGTCCAAGAGGGAGGAGCAAGAACACAGCTGAGTGAGAAATGGGCGTGCGCCATCCAATGCGTTCGTCGCTGAACTCTTTCCTTTAACTATGTGCCCTTGTTATTGTTTTCTCATCGTACATCGGCGAGACCGCTGCCCTCTCGTAAAAATGGTTGCCGAGAAGGGATCAAAAAACACCGGCACGACACTCCGGTGGGATTGATCAAAAACTCGAACAGTGGGCATTGTGCATTGGGAGAATTTTTGAGGAAAGGAGACAACTTCTTTTTCTTGTTCGGCGTGCATGAAAAGGATGCGTAAACGACGTCCAGAAATCGGCCAGACCAAAACTCAACAAAGAGCGCAGCGCCGAGCGCAGCGCCGTCGCCGAACACGCCGAGACGTTTGACCACAAAAGAGACTTCAACAGAACGGCCATCCTTGAAAGTGAAACCAAATGGAGGAGGAGATTACTACTGGAGTCGTGGCACACTCAGCGAACCACTCAAAACATCAACCGTTCCCTCGGAACCCTCCCCCCGGTGTATTCGCATGGGCTACGCTCCGCGGTAATGCGTGGGGTCATTGACCGCACGGAGAGTGCCTTCAAAACGCCGCTGCAAAGTCCCCCCTGAGGATGGAACCAAGCCGGTTCCGAAACGTCGGGTTCTTCGGTGTTTACGCAAATTTGGTTGGAGATTAAATAATTTTTTCTCAGTTTACTTACCCAACCAGACAGACTTCTGTCTAATGTTTACCTTCAAGAACACAGGAGTTCGAGGGCTTGACGGGTGTTGAATAAGGGGGAGGTGTATGGCTGTGTGTGCCTGTGTCGGTGAGATGGGGGCAGAGAAAGGGGATACTTGGAGTGCCGGGCTGTGCCAGGCTGTACGCCCACGTCTTTCTTTTTCTTTCTTTTTTTTCACTTCGCAGAGAGGAGCGAAGGCCCAACGTGTACATAAGAGGCAGGTCGCCTTCTGTGAGGTTAGCGTTGTTTGAGGCCCTTTGGATATGCCAGGATTCATTTCCGGTAATTGGTTGCGAGGACTCCAGTTTTCAGTAAGATTAATTCAGTGGTATATGTCTTGGGATGTTCGGCTAGGGGTTGCGATCTCTTGTAAAACTGGGGACGTCGTTTCCGTTTTTCTTTGAGGTTCTCGGTTTCGCTTATGCAGCTGGCGTCGCAGCCATATCAAGCAATTTTTTAGACAATGCCTTGGGTCTCTCTTTCGGCGGCCAGTCTTTGGAAGCAGGCAGAGAACGCGCATAGCCGAAAGTGACGTATTTCTGTGGTGGTGTTGATTGGGAGAGCCTGTTGCTGGATTTCTCTGCTTCCGTGGCTGTGTTTTTGGAAGTGAATTGCTTTCTGAATAAAAGATTTTAAGTAGCCATTTTGGTGTGATGTCCTGAATATCGTGCTTTTTCCTTTTTTCTTTCTTTCAATTTGTGTGCAGTGGTATGTCTGCCCTTGCGTTATGTCTTTACGGCTGACGTATTGTGGATTTTTAAATGGCTAGAAGTGAACTGAAATATCGACTAGCAGGCACGTAGGCAAGGGGGGGGGGGGGGGGGGGCGGGGGGCGGCGCCCCCGAAATTCGTCCAGCCTTTTATGTTCCCGGGCAATTTTTTTTCTTTTTGCCATGAAAAGACTTTCTTTCGAATAATTAGGCCTTGGGCGCCCCCCCCCCCCCCGAAAAAAAATCCTGGCTACGTGCCTGTCGACTAGTGTAGGTGTGTTTCCATAGTTTATTTTCAGGTTACGAGAATTGCGAAAACGCAGGGAGTCTGATATTTTCAAGGGTGAACGAAATTCTAATCCGAGGAATTTTGAGAGAGAGAGGAAATTCATGACTTAGAATCTCTTGACGATCAAAAACAGTCGTTGAGAGTATCTGAGAAAGATTTTCGGCTGCGGCGGGAATGAGTTGAGAGCTTGTTCCTCGGTGTGTTACATGGTATATTTGCATGATGACAGAGATGGACACATAATTTCAAAAAGTCAAACATGTGTGGAAGCTTTTATATTTAGCAAACTTAATGTGATGCGATAAGCACGGAAAAGGAAGGGTCGCCTACATGTACACTGTCAATTTTTATGAAAGGGAAAACGCGAGCTCGTGGCCTGCGCGCTCCGGCGGCTGCTTGCAGCGCCTTCAAGCGGGAGCGAAGGCAACACCGCCTCTATTCGCGTCATCTAGTGGCGAGCAAAACAACAGTCATGGGTGATAAGGAACCGGCTGCAAGATTGCAACCCTTCCCCATTCAAGGCGATTAAGCAAGAGGCGGGCCGGCGGCGCGTCGTCTGCTGCTTCTGAATTGTGCTGGCACGCGAGCGCGCTCGAAACGGTGAACCTATGCTGTTTGGCTTTCGCGCGTTACCGCTTCGGCTGTTTTAAAGCGCTTGAAGTGACAGCGCCGCAGTGAACTGAACTTCTGTAGGCAGTTGCCGTTATGTTGGTGGTTTCCCGGGGACATTTGGAAAGCGCACTCGCGGGCCGGCCTTTACACGGACTCTCGGCGGACAACCCTTGGCTGTCATCAAGGAGGAGGGGGAGAAGCTAAGAAGGGAGACAATCCCTAACGGCCGCTCTATAAGGAATCCAACTAACTAGAGTGGCAGTTGTCATGGCCGCAAATGGTGAAGCCATTAAGTATTGAGAGAGTTGTCGCAATGTGGTATTTTTTTCTGTGAATCAAAACCAAAACCGACAATTGACGTAATTTTTTCAGTTTCTATAAAACACATTAAATTATTCCTTTTCACGTTTCATACTCATGTCATGATGTTACAATAAATATCGATGAAAAATCCTCACAGGTACCACGAGACTGTTTCTCCTTCTGTTTGCTACGCAGCACCATCTCGCGCTGTCATCAATGACCCCAGCGGCAGTCGCTGTGCAGGCTTTAAAGCATCCAGCGCGGTCATATAAGTGCTTTTTGTATTGGCAGCTGTTACGTTCTCGGCTAAGTGGGATTCAAAACAGAAGAAGGTTCCACAGCATTCGATGGAGATTTCAAAACGGGAAACTGCCAACAAAGTTCACTGACTGCACCGCTGTCGCTTAAAGTATTTTAAATCAGCCGAAGCGGTGACGCGTGAGAGAAAAGCAGCAGCGCTTCCCCGTTTCGAGTGGGTCGCGAGCCAAGCACAATTCACAAGCAGCAGACGACACGCCGAGGCCCGGTCTCTTGCTTAATCGCCTTGAAGGGGGAGGGCTTGCAATCTGCAGCCGGTTGCATATCCACATGACTGGTTGTATTGCTTGCAATAGATGG
>NW_023615976.1:0-40001 GCF_013339695.2 Rhipicephalus sanguineus
TATGCTGATATGCTTTACAACTGTCACAATTTATAAATAAATCTTGCTCCTAACAATATAAATGAAATATTTGATATTTTAAAAGCAGCAAATTGTACTAGAAAAAATAATTGCATATTTTAAATCGGGACAAAAAGAATATATAAGCTGCGAAAGTTTAATAAAAATCTACTCAAAAATAAGAGAACATGTATCTGAAGCAGGGTCTCCCCTTAACTAGCCGTGTGCAAATATAATTTGTTTTTGTATCGAAGCGAATTTGAATACAGTCAACATCCGATTTTTCGGACTCCCTAGGGACCGCGAAATTGTCTGAAAAATCGGGCACTCCGAAAAAACGAATTCTTGCTTTTTTATTCTGCTCAAGCGATCAAATCACCACGGCCACGTCCGAAATAACTTTAGTGCCTCCCAGTACACTTATCAGGCATTTTGGTGCGCGCCCTAGATCTCGCAAATGCATTTTGTACCTGCCGCGAACCCCACTTAACTACGTGCCAACCGCCACTTGCAAATTTGCTGCTCGTGATAAGCGCCACTGATACCAGCAAAGCGCGAAATAGATTACGGCTATCTCGCATGCAGCGTTCGGAAACGATAACGCGGAACACAAGGAATGTGGCGGAAGAGCGGACGACTCATTCGGCTTTCCCCGGAGCGTGTGCGCACGTAAACAATGCGCACACACATCGCCGAATATCCGCCCATAAACAGCATTTGCTGCCGTATGACGCCGATCGTTTCTAGTTGTGTGCAGCACATTGCGAATTAAGCTGACACTGTCATTGGACTGTTCCTGTCATGAATTTGTCATGCACGCATTTGTCATGAAAGGGTACGTGATGCCCACTCCATTCCTGAACGCACACTTGCGCGGCAATGACGAACTTGTTTCGTTCATGAAGGCAACGCGTCTGTGTGGCGCACTTAGCGATCTCGCACAAAGAGGCAGCATGAATGGCGGTGCGGCGCGTTTGGGTTCTCGCCTGCGTGCAATACGCATGCAGCTGCAGTGCATGCAACTGCACTAGGCCACATGCACTGCCAAGCAGTTGACCTGAAGATGCTTATCATAAGGGTTGTCAGTGATTAAGCCGTACCGGCGCGTTTGCCACTTGCCACCATCACGCCTCCGTGCATTTCCACTGCTTATCTGTAAAGACATCGCCGCACGGCGCCGTGAAAGTGGTCCCTTTGAATTTCTGTTCTTCACCCTATAACACCTCGGCATTGCGCCAAAGCGGACTTTCGGACTCCGCTACTGTTGCAAACAGGTCGACTCGCGAAAGCGCTGGTTTGAACCTACAAGATGATAGACGCGGCAGAGGTAGGGGCTTCAATTAATGCCTTTCGGACCTGCAATTCGGGCAGAAAGTCCGAAAAATCGGACGCCGAAGAGTTTCAGGGTCCGAAATTTCGGACGTTCTCATACACTGACGTCTATGAGGCTGGTGGTGCCGCGAAAGCGTTCGAATTTTCGAGCATGTCCAGAAAATCGGGCGTCCGAAAAATCGGCAGTTGACTGTAGTAGCAGGATCTGACTAGTTGGGGGCAAATTATAAGCAATAGAAACTGTTAAGTTTTAAAATTTGCTTTGTTAAGCCACTATAAGCTCGCATAACAAAGAAAAAGACAAAAAACGCGGTTGACAGGCGCGCCAGACGAGAGGGTGACAGCGTAGGAGAGGAGAGAGGGGGAGGGGATGCGCATGCGCTGGCCCTCATCGCAGCGTTGCGCAGGAGAGAATTTCGGCATGTCGAGCCCGCATTTCAGAGGAGTCAACCGAAGCAAGCTCTGGGCTGAATGCGCGCAGCGCTCTACCACTTGAAGGAAAGGAGACTAGAAGATGAGAGTAGCGCATGCGCCACGAGAGCAGAAGCGAGAACGCAGGAGAAGCGCAAGCAGGTGCTGGTAGAGAAGTGGAGAGGGTTACGCGCAGCTGTTGGAGAGAGGGAAGGAGGAGAGTCACGCATGCGTAGTCTGAGTGCGGACTACGCCGCGGCACATACCCCCGAACAGTGAACACTGCATACCGAGGAAATTGGGCTAAAGGTGTTTCAGTGCACCTGACGAGGGCCCAACTTCCCTTCGGTAGTTCAGGCACATGTTGCAGCGTAAAATTTACACAATTGTTATTCAGTGATTTTAGACACATTTATATACTTTAAAAAAACGTTTTAAGTGCAGATATTACAAAAGTGTGGTTTTGCAAGCAGGGTGGATAGGCCCTGAATAGGTAGTATCGCAGCATTGCAGGCCCGTTCTGCAGTGAAACCACTGTTTCAGTCAGGTTACATGGGCAAAATACATCTTGTTTATATTGAATACCTCGAAATTTCTGAAATTTTTAATTTGTGTGGAAGCAAGTTCAAATACTGTAATATTCCTTCAAATGTTTGAAGCACTTGAACCACATTGGAAGGTATTTATTGGTAGCTACCTTATTGGTCCTTATCATGTCAATAACAGCACACTTGTTGAAATAATGACGCACAATCATACAAAGCATGGATTCTCATATTTTCGTGCATTTGCGGAGTTTCATGTTTCTTTACATCTGAAAAGGGTGTGTTATTGCTGTAGTTGTGATGGCTCCTGATATGAAGGGGCGGGTTGTACGTCAGAAAATGTGATATACCGTGCATGTCATTATGGGGCCAAGCGTTAATTCCTCACACATGGCTGTCTTCTCGATCGCTGGCAATTTCAGGCGCCCAAACGAGCCCGCATCACAGGCCCCGACTCCGGAGACAAAGCGGCAGCGCCTGCTCCGGTGAAGCGGACCAGCGCGGCCATCCTCGCTGAGAAGATCCGCCTGCAAAAGCTAGAGGTGGAAATGCGGCTACGTTTGCAGGAGTTGAAGCAGAACTCGCTTGCAAAGTCTTCCTCAACGACGACCCCAGCGGTTACAGTGGCGGCGGTAGCCACGACGACCATGCAGTCCGCGACTTCCGAGGCTCCGTCGAAGACGGTGGTTGCGCCCGTCGCCTCCTCACCGAGGCCGGAGTCGCCACTGTCATCGCCGTCCAGAGCAGCGGCGTCAAGGACTGTCGTGGTCTCGAAGGCTACTGGAAAAGTTGCGCCGGTGACGCCGACAAAGACGACTGGCCAAGGCCAGGCCGCCACTGTTGGTGCAGAAGCAGCAGTTGCAGCCGTACCGACTGTCACCGTCACAATCACTGTGGGCAACAACGTAAGCAATGGGATGCATACAGCACTCTTTCCTAAAGGGGGGGACACTACTCTTAAAAATGTATTTCTTGATCGATTTTGATGAAACTGTGAGTTTATGTATATTTGTGGGCTGATTTCAAATACAGTAGACTCTCAGTAAACGGAAATCTGTTAAACATATATATCAAAACGTTTATTGAGGGAAAAAAGAAAAGAAAAAAGTGTTTAGGGAGCGGGTGGGTGGGGCCCCTATTCCAGGGCTCCACTGGCTTGAGCGGCCCGCCGCGCCTGGTCGAGGAGTGCTAGTTGCACCACCCGATCCCCGCTGGCGAGCAAAGTCTCCCACTGCTCCCTTCCGGAAATTTTGCCGGCTATTTGCGGCGAGTTAATTTCGGGTGGCCTGTTCTGGCAATCCCACGTTATGTGGGCGAGAGTGGGCCTGCCTCCGCACCACGAACAGCTATCGCTGTACATTGTGGGGTGAATGGCATGTTTCAAAGAAAGGTTCGGATATGTATGTGTTTGTATGCGGCGCCAGTCGTAAGAGTCCCGCCCGGATAGATCAGGGTGGGGTGGACTGTACTGTCGTCGCTCAAGCCGTTGGTGCTCAAGGATGTCTCGCGGTAAGAAAGGGCTTTCGTCGGAGTGGTCGGCCGCTCGGTTGATAAAAGCACGAGCTGCGCCGTCCGCTCTCTCATTGCCATCGAGTCCTGCGTGAGCCGGGCACCAGATGATCGCATGGTCCTGCGTTAGGTCGGGTCCTAATAGGCGAATGGTGCTGTGTGGTAGTCTCCCGGTGAGAAAGAGTCTACATGCGACCTTGGAATCGGTAAGAATAAGTGATGATTGTCCCAGGATATCCTTAGTTTTAATAGCTAGCGCGATGGCTGAAGCTTCTGCGGTATTCGCGGACGCAGCTCGAGTAGTGGCGCATGTCAGAAGCCCTTGACCTGCGGCCGCTCCTACGACTGCGAGGGCGTACTTGTTGGTACCGGATCGGGCGACATCTGTGTACACCGTGTCAGGATTTCCCCCGAATTGCCGCTGTAACTTGCGAGCTCGAGCGCTTCTACGACCTTTGTGGTATTGTGGGCTCATGTTTTTGGGAATAGGGGCTACTAAGATCCTTTCACGTACCTGTTTAGCCATGGACTCCAGTTCTTCTCCCGCATACTGAGGACGAGATGGGTAACCTACACGGCATAGCAATTTTCTTCCAGGAGTGGTTAAGCTAAGCCTTTCGCGTTGAGAAATGAGCACTGCCGCGCGTAGCTCCTCATAATTATTGTGGATACCGAGGGCTTCTAGGCGTTCAGTGGATGTTCCGATAGGTAGGCCGAGAGCCGCTTTGTACGATGTTCGGATCAATGCATCTAGGGCCTTTAGATCTGTCTTATTGGGGTCCTGGAAAGGAAGACTATATGTCAGCCGACTGAGGACAAAGCCTGAACAAGCCGGAGCGTCTCAGCTTCCTTGAAACCTTTTCGGTGATAGGTGACTCTATAAATCATACGGGAGATCTGCTTCACCGTTGTTCGGAGAGTTTTGATTGTGTGGTCCACTCGCTTGTTACTCTGAAGCCAGAGTCCGAGGACTCGCATTTTCTGGACCTCTTTTATCTGGTAGTCTCCTAGAAAGAGGTTGACCGGCTCGTGAATTCTACGGCCTCGGCCTCGGATTCTAATAAATTCAGATTTTTCGGGGCACAGCTCATTCCGCTGCGGCGAGCGAAGTTTTCAACAGCGGTCACTGCGTCTGGTAGGATTTGTTCTTTTTGTCCTAAAGAGCCACTGGCGGCCCATAGGGTAACGTCGTCCGCATATAACGCATACCCTAGCCCTGGAATGCCGTCGAGGTATTTGGCTAAGCGTCTCATGCCGATGTTAAAGAGAAGGGGGGAGAGTATCGCCCCCTGCGGTGTACCTTTATTGGGCATGTGGAAAGGAGCTGAGCGCGTAGTGCCTATGCCTATTGTAGCAGTGCGAGCGGTCAGGAAAGAGCGGACGTAGTTATAGATTTTTTGCCCACAACCGATGTCAATTAGCTCAGATAAGATGAGCTCATGTGACATAGTGTCGAATGCGCTTTTCAAATCAAGAGCTACGACGAGATGCTCTGTACCAACCGTGGTATTGCAAAGGACCTCCTCCCGAAGGAGTAGGAAAACGTCCTGCGTTGATAAATGTTGGCGAAATCCAAACATGTTAGTTGGAAAAAGGTTTCGATCTTCGATGTAAGACGTGAGACGTGTGTGAATCACCTTTTCAAATAATTTGCCAAGGCAGGATGTTAGTGATATTGGTCTGAGATTTTGTAGGGCGTGGGTTTTCCTGGTTTCGGAATAACGACAATTTTGGCTTCCTTCCAATGTTGTGGAACCAAGCCTCCCTCCCATACCTGTTCATTAAAATACCGAGTAAGCTGTTCGATGTGTTCGTCGCTCAGGTTCCGTATTATAGCGTTTGTTAACTGATCAGGTCCGGGGCAGTATTGCGCTTTGCTGCTTGGGCTGCATCAAATAGGTCTGTCCTGGTTATCGGTGCGTCGAGCGCTGCATTTTCTTGCCCTCGGTATGGTAAGGTGCACGGGGGAGTGGTGACCAGGCCTAGATACTTCTCTCGGAGCTTAGTCAGGAGAGCGTCATCTGTTCCTGGAAATTCTTCGGCGAGCTTTTTGAGAGTGCGGTTTTGCGGCCGTTTTGGTTTTACCAGGTTCCATTATGCTGCGCAGTATTGCCCATGTCTTGGAGGTGTGTAATGTTTCGCGAAGTGAGTCGCAAAAACACGCCCAGCTGGCTGTCTCCAACTGCTGTGCGTAAGCGTTTGCCCGTTCGGATATCTCCGCAATTCTGTGGCGCAGCTTTCGATTAAGTCGCTGTTTCTTCCATCGTTTGGTCAGCCCTCTCCTGGCTTCCACATATGTAGCAGATGGCTGTCGACTACCGGGGTTTCCACTGTGAGCGCTACCCGCTTAGAAGTTGCTTTGTGAGCCTCTCGTATGTGCGTTGCCCAGTCTTCAGCGCTATCGGGTATAATATCAGGCATGGGCACTTTACGATAATTTTCCCAGTCTGTGATTACCACATGCCCACAGGATTGCCGAATTTTCGGAGAGGCTATCGACACGCTCAAGATATAATGGTCACTGCCTAGATTCTCTCCTAGGTTGTTCCAGAACACCTCGTCGATATTGCTTATGAATGCAAGATCAGGAAAGTGTCTGCACTAACGCTGTTGCCCAGTCTCGTCGGGTGTTGTGGGAGTACGATAAGTTGGAGGCCCTGCGCGTCAACCGCTCGCTCGAGTTCGCGGCCTTTGGGAGTATCTCTTCGGTAACCCCAGGTAGTGTGAGGGGCATTGAAGTCCCCAAGTAGTAGTAGTCGATCCTGGTGCTGGAATTACTCTTGGCATACCGAATGAGTGCCTCAAAATCGGCCTTCTTTTGTTTAGGTGGGCTATAAACGTTAATGATTATGGTTTGGCTTTGGTACGCTTTTGCGGGTAATATTCTTACGATTTGGTGGTTGATGTTACTAGTTACCATATAATCTATACTAGTCGCTATGTCCTTGAGAACCAACGTTGCGACTTTAGGGTATATTGGATTCGATATCGTGTAGTAGCCGCTCAATTGACGGGCTTGTTACCGATCTCTGTAGACAAATGACATCAGGTTTGACTGGCGCCGTATTAAGAAATTGTTGCAGAGCCGCCGCCCGTTTGTGGAAGGTGCGGCAATTCCATTGCCAAATTTCGAGATAGTCGAGGTGTGCTCGTGTTCTACTCGCCATGAATAGTGCTTTCGCTCTCTGATGTTGGGAGCGGCTTCGAACGACGAATAGACGGAGCACCCTGGCTGCTTTTTGTTCGTTTAAGAGCCACGGTCCTTATGCTGGCGATGGATTCATCGACATAACTTTTTAGACTTTGGAATTCTGCATACATCTGCTGCTGAAAACTTTGCATGCTTTGTAGTTGCTGCACTACTTGTTGTAATGTGCCTTCCATAGTATTTGGTGTCGTTGTAACCTGGCCAGGCGTGCAGGCCGCTTTAGCAAGTGTTGTTTTGTTCGGTTCCGTACCGCGGTTAGCTTTGAGGGAGGCCAACTCTCGTTTCATTTCTTCCAAGCTCTCACGGAGGAGCTTGTTTTCGTTAACGATTTTTTGATACTCGGGATTTGCCGTATTGGAGCAGCGGGAGAAGCGATTCGTGCATAGCTCACCTCATCATAACAGGCGCTTGCTTGGTCGCAAAGCCGGAAGCCCCGATTTAGGAGATTTGGGTGAGTGGGAATGAGGTGGGGTGTTGCGATTAGAATTCTTCCGTGTCCGGGATCCGGATCTCGATCTGGAACTAGATCTGGAACTTGGGCGAGTCCCAGGCAGCTCTGGCCATTGGTCCGGTGCAGATTCTCCATCGTCGGAACTCAACCAACGAAGGCGTTGAGGTGGCTTCATGGAGGTGTCATTCTGGGCAGGCTGGTGCGAGCTACCCTTCGGAGTTCTGTTTCGTTGAGGTTTGAGCCGTTTCCCTACAACTTCGGTCTCCTGTCAAGTGACCCTCGCCACAAGCTGCACACTTGGGAGTGCAATCGTGTCCGGCTACAGGGTCCCGTTGTCCACATACGTGACACACTGGAGTGTCCGGCTGGGGGCCGACGTCCGATCGATGACCCACTTGATGGCACACTTTGCAGACCTGAGTGGTTACTTTGTAGGAATAGCAGGGAAGTTCTCCGCCGTTGTAATAGACGTATCGAGGTGTAATCCCTCCAAAAAGGTGATAACGGCCGTTTGGTGTTCCGAAACATGCGTGCTTGGAGAATTTCGACCCCTGTGTGCGTACTCGTAGATTGGCTTTTAGTGCTTCAGGCGTCGTGTGTGGGTCCAAGCCATGAATTACGCCCTTGGTTGTCCCTTCACTTGTCGCTACGTAGGCATTGACTGAGTGTGGCCGTCCGTTTATGCTTAGTGTGGTAAGGCGTCTAACGTGGTCCGCCACTGTCTGGTGTGGCGTCGACACAATAAAGATGTTGGAGCCTGGCTTGATTCTGAGCAAGAATTGGTCACCTGATATTTGTCCGCCGCAAGCAGCAATCACGGCATCCGCCAGTAGTGGACTTGTCAAATTCTTGACCGGTAGCCCCTGATGTGGTCGCACCACTATCTTAAAATCGTCCTTGGGCAATGGGGGTAGCCGCCTGTAGGTTGGTTTGTGTTTAGGTTTTCCGGTTGCTTCACCAGTGGAAGCTTGTTGGTGGTTCAAGGTCCCCGAAAAATCCACTGATTTGGCCTTCTTCTCTTTTGCAAGAGCTTTTTTCTTCCGCAGAGTGAGCACCGTCTGCCAGGCTCCATCCGCTTGGTGTTGACTGTCGATCCCAGCGTTCTGATCGCTGGGTCCACTTGGCGTTGGGAAACTGTGAGCTGCGGAGTCTTGAAAATCCATGTTATCAAGGTCTTGGCGTTGCGTGTCCATCATCTTCGAGGGTCCGGGACGCGCAGTTGCGTCGGGGGGGTCATTCGCAAGAGCCACCGAGCGCGCGCACGACGCACACACCAGCGTTCCAGCGGCCGCCTACATGGCGGCAATGGCCTTCCCGAGCTCGCACAAGAGGAAAGTGCGTTGGCGCTTTTAAACAAAACTTTCCAGTCACTTACAACCGTGGTCGGTATCAGTCGATGCGGAACAACTTCAAAAAGTCAAGACGACTGTCGAAATTGGTCGCACACGCAATCTTCCGCCAAAAAACTGGAAAATTCGCAGAGCACATGCGGTCACGACAGTACTGGTCGGCGCCACCTAACCCTGTTAAACAGAACTGCTGCTTAAACGGAACAACTGCATCTAATATAACTGGTTTCATATTTGGATTCTGCACTCCTGTTCATCTCTCAGTAAACGGAACTCCTGTTAAATGGAACACATTTCCTTGGTCCCTTCAGGTTCCGTTTAACGAGAGTCTACTGTATACAATTATTTTCCTGGTATAATGAGTAGTATTCAAAATACAAAATATTTCATGTGCCTTTTCGGGAGCAAGATTTTTTTCTGTACTGAGGGAGGTACAAGGTAAATCAGCATATCACAATAATCTGGATTGAGAACTGTGTGCAGTGCAACAAAATGGATGTTCTACACCCATTTGAACAAAATTTGTGACATGTTGAACATTCGTGAGTGGGTAAATTTCAAGCTGGGATGTCACTCGCATATGTTCAACATGCCATAACTTTTGTTCTAATGGGTCTAGAACATCAATTTTTGTTGCACTGGACACAGTTCTAATTGCAAATTATTCTGGCATGCTAGTTTACTTTTAACTCTCACAGTTTGGAAAAAATCTTGCCCCCAAAAGGCACATGAAATATCTCTTATTTTGAAAACTACTGATTATATTAGCAAAACAATTGCATATATTTGAAATCAGCACTCAAATATACATCAACTTTTGAAGTCTCATCAAAATCAATAAACAAACCACCAACCAGTCTTTATGGTGCCCGTTTTCTTTAGTGCAGCGGAGGCTTACCGATCAGCGTGTCTAATCATGGAAGTATCTAATCACAGTACTTGGAATACATTGCTTGGAATTTCTGTTTCTTGATTATTCTCATTCTTTATTTTTGTTCTTCCAAATTTTGGGTTGCCAAGTTGGAGGTGCAGCTCTTACACGGCTCAGTACGGTAGTTTTGTGAACAGAACTCACACTCGATTCCTGACATATCGCGGAGTATAGATAGTTTTTTTTTTTTTAACAACAGAGCTTTAAGGTCAAGGTCAGGCCGTGCAGAGGGAATAAAAACTATCACCACCATGGTCGGCCTCTACCTTCTAGCGCGTTTCTCGGCTGCCGCGCACTCTCTCCGTCCTCATCTTGATCTTCTTTTTCACCTCCAAAACACGTGTGCCGGTTTGTACAGCTTGGGATGCAGCGACTCAGATGGGCGAGAAAACGCGTACGAGAGACGGAAAAGAGAAAGAGAGAAATAGAAAGGAAGGGGATAAAGACACGAAAAAGAGATAGAAAAGGGAGAGAGACAAGGCAGAAAGAGAAAGAAATAGAAAGAGAACGAGATAAAAAAAAAGAGAGAGAGAGAGAAGCATACCATAGCCACATATAGTACAGCATAATAAGTTGGTTCAAAAGAGAAGTGAGGGTAAAAAAGAGGGGAACGTTACCAGCTTCCTCTTGCCTCGATCTTCACACCACTAGTGCATAGCTGCCCCAATTTTAATTTTTTTTTTTATATGACCAGCCAACTATCACTTGATTGAACTTCAGCAACCTGTTCTCTAATAGGCTGGTGCTGTCTGCTGCGTGACGTGGCGATTGTTTTTGAGCCTCACGGCAGCATTCGCTTGTCTTGCAGAACGAGTCCAGCAGCAACGAGCCGGCAGTTTGCCGACACCGGACTGCCATGGAGGCCATGTTCCTTGAACACTGCGAGAAGCAGCTGCAGACGAGCTATCCCTACGTTGGACTCTCTTCATCGGAGTTCTCGTTACCCCAGAAGGACGCACTAAAGGTTTGTTCTCTTGAGTTCTGCCTTTGTAATATGTATTTCGTAACTGATGTATATGTTGCGTTTGTATTTATTTTAGGAGCAATGTATTCTATCTTACTTTATTTTGTTGTCGACATTTGTAACATAATACAGTAGAATCTCGATGATACGATCACGGCTAATACGAATTTCGGGATGATACGAATTTTTCTGTGGTCCCGGCCAAGGCCCATTAATTTACAACGTGCTTGAGTACGGTTGTTACGAACTGATTTTTGACCCGCGTCGTTTGATACGAATAAACGCCGCCCCACCCAACGCAACGTTGGCCCCACCGACGGCCGCGGAAGATAGCAGCGTGCACTTACGGCGCTGGAATGCGTGCGGCGCCGCCGGTTTGGCACGTTGCCAGCGCCGCCGGCGAGCAGCGCGCGACAGCCTCCAAGATCTGCGTGTATCGGAGGCCGGAGTGTGCCTTTTGCTTTCTCTTGAAGATTACAGATGGCGCTGGCCACGTTTTTTTTTTTTTCTTGGTGCGGAGGCAGGCCGGCAGGCGGAGACGCCGGAGAGGGAGAGGCACGGCCCGCGGGAGCTTCTTTCTTCTATGCGTGCCGTCGGACGGAGTGGTTGTCGTTGCTGTGCTCGAGCCCGCGTTCTTGCTTGTTGTGATTGTGCCTTTTTTGCCGAGTGGCAGCAAGCTATGTCTCGCAAGCGGAAAGCCCTCTCCTTTAAGGAGAAACTGGACATTCTTCGAAAGGTCGATGAGGATCCCAAAAGAAAACGCACGGAGTTGGCTAAGGAGCTAGGCCTCGCAACGTCGACATTAAGCACAATTGTTGGACAGCGGGACTCAATAATGAAGAATGTGCTTTCATTCAACGTCAACGCGAGGCAAGCGAAGACAGCCCAACACGTGAAGCTTGAAGAAGCTCTTCTGACCTGGTTTAAGGAGGTTACTGCAGCTGGTGTGAACATCGATGGCAAAGTGTTGCGTGAGAAAGCCGACGAGATCGCACTTGCTCTGCGCATCGACGGATTTCAGGCCTCAGGTGGGTGGCTGCACCGTTTCAAGACGAGACACGGTCTCGTTTACAAAAGCGTCTGTGGGGAAGCGAAGAAGGCTGACGAGACCGTTGTTAGCGACTGGCTCGCGAAGCTGCAGTCACTCATCTCTGGGTATGAGCCTCGTGATGTTTTTAACGCAGACGAGGCTGGCCTGTTTTTTAACCTTCAGCCTGAGAAGAGCCTTTGCTTAAAAGGCGAAGCGTGCCAAGGAGGCAAGAAAAGCAAAGAGCGAATAACGGTGCTTTTGTGCTGTAACGCCGACGGGTCGGAGAAACTTAAGCTGACGGTAATTGGCAAATCCCAAAAGCCTCGGTGTTTCAAGCGCGAGAGCCATTTGCCGTGCGTCTATCGCGCAAACAAAAAGGCGTGGATGACGGCGGCCCTGTTCGAAGAATTTCTGTCGCTCCTTGACAGAAGGATGGCCTGCAAGAATCGGAAGATTGTTTTGATTCTTGACCAGTGCGCCGCCCACCCGAGGCAAGTAACGCTCCAAAACGTCAAACTGATCTTTTTGCCCGCGAACACGACGACGCACCTGCAACCGCTTGACGCTGGAATAATAAAAAACCTCAAGCATCATTTCAAGGGCCTTCTTGTGCGCCGCCTACTTGCCAATATTGACAGAAAACACGAAGGCGACCTGCGAATAAGCCTCCTGGACGCCATCCATTTTATCGCTATGGCTTGGGATCGAGTAACGCCGACTACCATAGCAAACTGCTTTGCGAAATGCGGCTTCTTCAGGAGTTCCGAAGAGGTGCCCTCAGAGCAGGAAGAGCCAATTGAGGGTTGGGAACTGCTTGATGCTGGGTGTACAGCTGAAGACTTCTGCACGGCGGATGACAACCTCGCCACTTGTGGTGCGCGCACGGTGGAGGATATTGTTGAGGAGGCCACATGCGAGGTTTGCGATTCCAGCGATGATGGCGACAACATAGACGAGGGCGATGGTGAAGGACCACCACCGGCGGCTGAAACGCTGCACGCGCTCGACGTCCTGAGGCGTGCTATGGGCCGCTGATGAAATCAGCGACGACACCGTGCACGCGTTTTTACGGATTTCAAAGAAGTCTGCTGAGTGACTTCGCGAAAAAAAAGAAGCAGAAGACATTAGAGATTTTTTCTGCAAGAAATAATGTTTTTTTTATGTGTTCCTAAAAATGAGTTTGCCTCTGACTGTTAATTTAGCTAGTTTTACATGTGTTTCCGGTGATACGAATTTCGGCTAATACGAATATTTTTCGTGACCCCGCGGGATTCGTATCATCGAGATTCTACTGTAGTGCCATCTGCAACTTAAAGTTCTTCATCTTTAATTCCTCACTTCATGACTTATGCATAATTACCACACTGAAAATTAAGCCCAGCATTATGGCTGAAAAATCAACTTGAAATCAGGCAATCACATGCTTAAGGGGGGACATGGCAATGGGAATGGTAAATTTGGTCAAATTGTTCAATTTTTCAATTATTTTTTTCTGCAATCCTGAGACCACGTTTTAAGTCATGGTGAAATATTAGACCAAAATAAGCAGTAGAAGTTGAAAAAAAAAAGCATTTACTAGTGTGCTGTCATCGAAAACTATGAGAAAATTGGGCTTTAGAAAATGCAAATCTAAAGTTTTCCCTTGGCACAGTGCCACCATATTGGTGTCGTCATAAAGAGGACAAATAGAGCTCAAAATAGGCGCAAAGCTGCATTTCTCCAATGAAAAATAAAACCAGCTTCCTTCTGAGTTCCATTTCTTAGCTTTTAGCTCCATTTTCTTTGAGCTCCATTTCTCAGCTTTCATTTTTTGAACAATTGCTGTCAGTCATCCCTGTGCCATTTCACAACAAATAAGATATAACCATTCCGTTTTCTGCGCTTAGATCCTGAGACATTGGCGAGTGCCGTAAAGCTGTCCATATTTGTCCGCACGTCATACAGATTTTTATAATTGGCTTTTTGTAAAAGTTGTTAGTAAGACAATATGTATAAGAAATTTAATAAAGGTTTGTGTGTGCTCATTTGAACATTAAAAAATGAACCAATAGCATTACGGCACAGAATGGGCCCTTGTGAATATCCTTATGCAAAAATCTTGATGAACTTATGTCTAATTCATTAATTCATTTTGGGATGACAATGAGAGTCTATCAAGTGTTGTAACTCAATAACTACAACAGATAGCTCAAAACCGATTTCAGTTATGATATGAGCACAACATATCACATCTTCATGCCAAATTTCATCACTTTATCTCCATAAATAACAAAGATAGTTTTCATTGCCACGTCCCCCTTAAAATTAAAAATTTCCTATAAATAGTGGCTGGTGGCTTGGCACGTTGGATCCTAGGATTATATGCCATGAGGTTGAATAAAATTTGACCACGCACGTATAGAGGCAGCAAAGCAGTCAGGACTCATGTTCATAGTTAAAGAAAGCGGGAAAACAATACCACAACACACATAGAAACGGAACGACACAGTACTAGCAACTGAAATTTAACGTGTTTGGCTTTTTTAGGCACGTTTTTACTCTTTCTGCAACTGCGTGATTCTTTAATTTTGTGGTTTTCATACTGTGTGGCATATCTTTCTGTGGTTTGCATTAAACTTCAGTTGCTAGTAGTGCGTCGTCCTGTGCCTTTCGTTCTCATTTCTCTGTGTTGTGGGTTTTTTTCCCCCACACTTTCTTTAACAGGTGCAGTGATAGCGAGCTGCTTTCTTACTGAAGGCAATGCGTTTGGGTTGTCTCCTATCAAAAGCTTACAGTTCACATACCAGGCCACATGCACTACTGAACATTTAATCGAAGACGCTTATCATGATAGCGTTGTCAGTGATTAAATGGTACTGGTGCTTTTGCTGCCTGCCACCATCATGCCTCTGTGCATTTCTGGTGCTTATTCGTAAAGGCGTCGCCATGCTACACCATGACAGTAGCCCCTTCAGATTTTCGGTATTCTTCACCCATAACATATAGGCATTGCGGCAAAGCTGTCTTTCGTAATACGCTGTGGATGGAACGAATATACTCGCAAAAGCTCTGGTTCAAGCCTGTGAGAAGGTCGACATGGCAGCGGTGGCAGCTTCAATTAATGCCGTTTTAGACCTGTAATGTGAGCAGAAACTCTGGAAAATTGGACAAAAATTTCAGGGGTCCTTATACATCGACTCTATGGGGCTTGTGGGAGTGCTGTGATAGCGTCCAAATTTTCAAGACTGCAGCAATGATGTGTGTTTTCTCTCACCGCTCCCAGGTGGCACGTTGGTTTGTTATCCTCCATTTATTTATCCGTGGGCATCTCCGAGTTCCTGAACGGAGTTTCGCAACTGGTGCGATTGAAGAACTCTGCTACACAAGGGTGGATGACAGCCTTGCCCATTTTTTTATATGCATTACGTGTGAGGGAAAGATATGCAGTAGTGCAGTGCAACAGTGACTCACCGAATCCTGGTGGAGGTGGTGGTGGGTGGCCTTTGACCAAACTGCGGTGGTGGAGGTGGTGGCCGCATGCCAGGCGGAGGAGGAAATGGTGGAGGCATCCCAGGAGGACCTGCACAGCCACAGGTCAGAACCCACGATGCCGTCTCAAGTCAGCAAAGAAACGGCACTTTTGAATGTGACTACTACCACACAAGGTTTTCCTCATTTTTGTTATTTAGCAGCGCAATATATCAGAATATGAGGTGATTGTAACCCAAACCAAGGTTTCAATGTGTTAAAATGATATTGCTGTGTTCAATGTTACCAAAACAACTAAAGGCCACAAAGTACTTCAAACTTAGTGAACACACGCTTGTTCGTGCAGACATTATTTTCTGATTTTCACACGTCACGTCCCATTCAGTGAAACTTAGACTCAGTAAAGGAGTGACAAACGATACTATTGCATCTTTTCTGCAAGCTGCTACAAAATTTAAAATAACATGGATGATTTAATCTAATGGCATAAGAATTTCAAGTTGAAAGCACACAGACGAGTGAATGCACAAACAGGGATGCAAAAGCCGAAATAGGATTTGGAGCAATTTTTGGAGCAGCAAGATGTGGCTTTTGGAGCACAAAAATCCACATTTGGAGCAGGTTATGAAAAAAAAACTGAATTTTTTTAGCCTGAAATCTCAAAGTAGCAACTTTGAACTTTGATTCTAAGGCCGCGATCGCGATCGCTGGTGCGCGCGCTATCTCGGCAGCTATCAGCGGGCGACTCGTATATCCTGCTACGTGCTGCGCTGTCAATGCGAACACACTGTGGAGAAAGAGCATCTTTCCCTGGAGTGGCCGTATTCTCTTACACCAACGTTTTGTAGAGTTACGCGAGATCGGATACAAAAGAGTTTGCTGCCAGCCTCACTTCATATAACATTGCAATTTGTTGCTATCGCATTCATTGCCTCGTCCTTGCGATGAAGCTGACTTTTTTTTTTTCGCGAGGGGTTAGGGTTAGGGTCTGCGTCTGTATTGGATGACGATGCCCACACTGCAGATGACCAACGCGGCCTCCATTTCTTGCTCAAATTTGTGCAACTGAGAAAATTTTAAGCTGGTCGGGCATTTTGGTGCAGCGTGGTGCAATTTCAACCAATTTCACGGTTTTGGCTCAGCTTGGTGCTGCAAAAATAAGGAATTGTATCAAATTGGCGCAATTGGTGCAGCTGTTGCATCCCTGCACAAAAAATAATGTAATAACATCAGGAGGAGGAGGAATAAACTATTGAGAGCAGCAATTTGTTTGGCTGGGCCTAACAAATTGCTGGTCTCAATAAAAGTTTACATCAAAAAACATTACTGAACCAAGAACACAACAAGCCATGGGTTCCAAACCGTTGGCAGTAAATAAGGAAATAACAACCCTGACAATGTAGCAGCTCAAAGTATGTGCCCTTGTTAAACTATTTCTTTGCTCTACCAAATGTGCCATGGTGACTTCACCGTAGCCCTATGCACACTTTCTTGGGCATTTTAAAAATTGGTATTCCAAACTTAACACTAGGCATTTTAGCCATTGGCAAAACACTGCGGTAGTAAAATACAGTAGAACTCTGCTATCACATTTCCGAGTGTTTCATTTTCCCGACTGCCACATTGTTTCCAGCTGCTCATGGTATACAGCTCTCACAGGATCCAGTGCACTGGGAACCCAGCTATTGGAATTGAGGGACCATTCCTGTATGGTAATGTCCAAGGGTAAGACGGCTGAAATTGAATTGGGAGCAGTTTTTGGAGCAGAAGAACCTTGATTTGGAGCAGTTAGCAGCATTTAACACTTCGTCCTAAGAGCTTGAAAAAACAAATTTTTAGCAACTTGGGGGGACAAGTTCATATTTTAATTGGCACCAAACACTAAAACAGCATTTGGAGAAAGCTTTCTTTTTTAACTTTTTACATACCCCACAACCGATCTAGCCCATGTAACAAACATGAAATAATTGAAAGAAGGTTCTGGAAACTAGGTTCACTTCGAACATACGAGGAAAAAAAAAAAGAAAAAAAGAGAAAGCATCAGACTTATCAAAAATAGAAAAGAAATTGTGATTACACAAAAACTGTAGTTACATAGCAGGAGGCTTCTGCTTAAGATCAGTGATATGATTTAGCATATCGTTGCTTTGACTTTTTGTACGTCTGCTCACTTAGCTTTTCAGACTTCCCAAGAGCTTCCTGCAGGTCAGTGTTACTCTTTGTCAGGAGAACATCAAAATAAGTGCCTTTAGCTATCTACTCGGCTGGCATAGCATCAAGTGTACTGCACTCTTTTAAGAGATGACAACAAAAGCAAGCTTCATCACCGTTCGCTGCCACCTCATGCGGGACCACCTTAAATAGTGCGGTGCGGGTGCCAAGAAACATCGCCGCACGACTATCTCATCAAACGCGTGCGTACGGTACTGCAAGAGTAGCGCCGTTGTAAACGTGCTGTATGGTTTTATGGGGGGCCGACACAAACGCGCTTCTCATTAGTCCGCTGCCGCCTTCTCGTGCAAAACTGCTAGAGCAGGGGTTCTCAAACGCTCTAGCCTTGGGGAACCCAACGGCTTTTCCAGAGTGCCATGGAACCCCTAACTTATTCTTGAGCATGAAGACAATCGAAAAGGGGGGGGGGGGGGTTGATTAAAGGAACACAGCGGTAGATTAAAGGCAATAAAGTCATAAAATGGCATGAAGTGTTCCGGCGTTCCTGTCATTCGCTTACGACTATGGTGGAGCGGACTTCGGCACTTAGTTTTCAGCTGGCCTCAAGCGAAGGATGCGCGCGCACTCGTGGCAGCCAGCTGCACCGTCCCTTATTGATCTGTTTGCGCACGCCAGAAAGACATACGCGAGTTCTTTCGATGGCAACAAATGTTTTGTGCGTATATCATTGTTTGAAAACAGATTTTGCTAGTTTATTACGATATGAAATTTTGGGGGACATGAATATTTTTGCTCCCCCGTGAGATTCATATGACCGCGATTCTACTGTAGTAACGAGTACCAGTATGATCGCTGACGTGAAAAAACTTCACTGGCAATTATGCAGAGCTGTCTATGATGTAAGAATGGCAGACTGGGCGTGTTGGTTCAGCATATTTGATGTGTAAGGCGCGACGACGACAACAAACAAAACGGAGAGCACACACACCGTGTGTACTCTCCCTTTTGTCCGTTGTCGTCGTTGCGCCTTACACTTGAAATATGTCTATGATGTGCTGCAGCCCTAAGAAACAATCAACATTACATCACAAGTTGGTATGCTGCCCCGAGCTATATTTACGAGAATGTCTGATAATTTAAACACAATCCTGGGGTCTCTTCACGTTTGGATTACATTATTGAGAGCCTATTGTACTTTGATTTTTCATACTTCTGAATCCACAACCAATGCATGTTTGTACGGTTTTCCGAGTTCACCGTATCAAGGGTAAACTGCACCAGCTCGAGGCTCACCCATCTGCGAAGGTGGAGGAGGCGGCATCCGGTCTGGTGGTGGGGGTGCTCCTGGTGGAGGTGGCATCATGCCGAATGGCGGCTGGTGCATGGGTGGTGGGGGCGGAGGCATGCCCACTGCAAGGGAAGAAAAAGGCACGTTGAAGTACATATATCAACACTAAACCAAGCAGAACTGCTTCTTATAGCGGCAGTGCAACCAGTTTAGGACTCGAAGTAATTTTTGTAGCAGCAGAAGAGCTCTTTTGGGGCAGATTTGTGTTGGAAGAGGTTTAGAGTAGACCAAATGAGGCTTGCGATCACTTTGTGTAGCACAACATTAAGACTCCGACTTTCTAGTGCATGTTTTTGTTAGTGCGCAAACAGGAAATGCTTCTCTAATGTAAACAAGGAGACGAGGCAAAAAATCAAAGAGGAGCCACTAATCGGGCTCTTCACACAACAGGGTGTCGTTTGCGGGCTTTGCTGCAATCTAAAAGATGTTTATTGTATTGAACCATTAGTGACAAGGGCAAAAATGGCACATACAGCTTCTGCGAGAGACATGTGTCAAAATGTAATTTCAAACAGAAAAACAGACCTAAGAAAGCCAGCAGCCTACCCATTAAAAAAGAAAAAGGAATTGTTTCAAATGAGAAGCTTGAGTATGCAGTTACCTGTGTGTGCAGTAGATTCTGTTCTCTGCCAATCTTATTATGGTGAATGCCCCATCATACTGGATACTTTGATTATTAACCATTACGTGTGCAAATAATCGTGCATTACATGTGGAAGTAAGCGTACGCGCTGTTAATGAATTATGACTGCAACATGTGTCGCAACCCCACAATACATTTTCTCTATTGATGCACATTTGATGTACATTTGTATTGATGTACATTTGAGATAGACAGGGAGGGTGACGGCTACGACAAAAGATGCATCTAGGGCTTAAGTCAGCGGAAGATCCACACACCAGGAAGGGGGGCTGGGGGTATCGTCCCTTTTGTCTTATGGAGTCATTGTTATCACAAAACTTCCATTATAATATGCTGCCACAGTACGACTCTTGGGGAATAAGGTGTCTCTCGAACAGTCAAGCTGATGAAGGAGATGCACTGGAAAGGGGGTAGAAAGGTTTCAGCTTTTCTTTTTATCTGGTCTATAAATCTCACCTGGGGTGAAATAACGTGATAGTAATTTAGGATTTTCTTAGCTTGCATACATGCATTTACAAAAGCGATCCGAATGCTTTTCTTTAAAGAAGAAGACCCAGGAGGTTAACACTGACAGAACAGATGTGAAATAAAAGGAAATTATCAAGCCAGAGGATTAGGTGGTCTCATGAGGTCAGGAAATTTGTTGCAGTAGGTATCCAGAGGTGGAAGCAGGCTTCAGTCTTTTGGAGCAGCTCAGGGAGCAGGAATAATGCTGTTTTGGAGCAGCTTTGGAATGGTAAAAAGGGAGTTATGGAGTAGCTTTGAGGCATCAAAAGGTGTGCTTTGGAGCAATGCAAGTTAGTTTTGGAGCAGATTTCTAGGGTCAAACATCACTGTTAATCGAAATTTTTTATTTCTGGTAAACACAACAATTCCGATGATTTTTACTGATGAACAGACCAGACTAACCACAAATTAAATCATTAAAACATCACAGCTGACAGAACAATAACTTGGAGAAAACAAGAAACAAGCGGTGCTTTGGATCGCTACACTTGACTAGACCTCAGACGAATGAAAAAAAGACGTGTTTGGTTCATATTTGATGCAAAACAAACGAGCGCGACGAAATGGAGGACATAAAATGCGAGGCACACAGGACAGGCGCTCAACTTCCAACTGAGATTTATTGAAAAATTATGAAAATTTATAACGGCAACTGGCAAGGGCGATACCATTCGTGATGAATCCACCCGATAACAAAAATGTCAAGACCTCACCATAAACACCACATCATGGCCACGCACCTGCCTAGCACCCAAAGCGATGTCAATCTTCCAAGAATATCGCACCACCTGACTCTTGGAATAAGCACGCTCAGAATGACAGAAGCCCAAATTCACTACAGTCGAAACATTGATGACCCAAAAAGAAGCAAGCGCCACCAAGGCCAAACAAACTATCAACAGTGATGCTACCGAGGACTTCTGATTTGGAGCAATTTTTGGAGCAGAAAAATTTTCATTTTGGAGCACTTTGGAGCAGCGAAAATTTCCATCGTAAAGCAGTTTGGAGCAGGCAATTTGCGCATTGGGAGCTCTCTGGAGCAGCTAATTTCGCATCCTGGAGTACACTGGAGAATGAAGTCGCATTTATATTCAAGCACCTGAATAATTATTACGGGGTTCTTATAAAGAGCTAGAAATATTTAGATTCATTGCAAATGACGGAGAAAATCATCTCGGGCGCGCTCCATATTTCAATCGATAATGCAACAAATGAGGGTGTCATGCGGTTGAGTGTTTCGAAAGAACCTCTTCAGCGATTATTTTCGACGCTAGCAAATAACGATAAAATTGTACTTTATCAAATAACACTCTAAATAGATCCATGTGGTTATCAGCAGACGTGGTAGACAAATGCTGCAACGTACACAGTGCCTCAATGACAAAGAGTCAGACGGTCCCTTACGCATTCCCCCAAGATGACTCCAAGGCAAAAGCCAGCTCCTTTTTCCTCTCGATCGATTGTATTGCTGGACGAAGCATGACATCACTTAGCTAGCCTCAATATGTCAACCTCCCCACTCCCTTACCTCTTTCTGAGGCCTCTCTGTGCTGAAGCAAGAGCATTCTCGCAGTGCTTCCAGACTATCGTTTGCGCAAGTGCCGGATTGCCTGGAAGATGGAGATCTGCCTCAAGTCGAGCTTCCGTGAAAGTGCGTTCAACGGGGGACTACATGAATTGACAAACTTCGTTTTCCTTTACAGCAAAGCTGTATATGGCTAGGTCGTTCCGTCTGTACGCCGAAAATCTCCTAGTGGAGCAGTGTAAAAAAAAAAGCTTTCCGAAAGCTTTCTGCACCTCACGTGGTTTTGCACCGCCTCCATGATCAGCCCACGGATCACGGAGGCAGTGCAGAGCGACGATGTCATGTGATGGTATCCTCAAGTGGCGTCACGGTGTATGAAGTCATGATGACGTCACAAGTTTTGGCTATCTATGGCGTGATGACGTCATCATACGATGAAGATTTTTGCGTCACTCGTGTTGACGCCGCCAACCCTGATGGTCAATTTTCATGTTTGTTAAGGCATCTATGGATTTCACATTAATCTTGCACATTGAACATTAACAGACTTGCCGTTAACAACCTGGCCTTACATACCAAAATGGCCTCCACCATGTGCCATGCGCTAAACAGCTTCACTGGTCATCCACCTGGGAGTGGAATGGCTCCTCAATTTTATTCCTTTTTACAGCGAAAGCAATTATCTGGACACCCTCGCCGGGTTTTTACTGTCGCCGCTGCCGTCAATTTCCGTATAAAGTCCAATTTGATGACACCACCCGCGCATCGTGTGTTCTACACGCGAGTAAAAGCTCGCGAGTGTTGGCTACGAACTTTGGCACAGGAGTGGAATCACTGCACCAAAGGAAACAGCCTGCTGACGTAGAAAACAAACAAACCCACCAGCCAAGAAAATTGGGCTAGAAAATCTGTAAAGGTACTGAACGGAACACAAATGACATAGTACTAACCAAGAAGCCACGCAAGTAAAAAACAATAATCGAAAGACAGCACAAAAATTGGGGGACCCTTAAGCTTTACCTTTAAGAGTTGAACGCGATAGCGAAATCCGGCCCCTAGTGCACACTTCAACCACTAAGTGCATACTTATTAATGTGTGTTGTTACACACACGCACGCGCGATGTCTATAGTAATGGTACAGGTTTTCGATCTAAAGCACTTCCTGGTGCAAGAGTTGAGACATTTTCTCACAATGCCTCACAGATGGCAGCACATTATCTAGCGTTTGCTGTTTGCTTGATCAACGCCTCCTCTACAAAAGAGGCGTTGGCTTGATATGTTTTCCGCTAGATGGACATAGTTGTCCATTTTTAGAGCTGTTTGAAAGTTCGTGTGTGTTTTTAGCGGTGATGGCTGCACTATCCCGGCTTTTTTCGAAGCATAGCGTTGCGCAAAACATGTAGTTTTATGGCCTCGCCAATGCGCCTACAAATCGCCGAATGGGCTCATTTTCGTCGTGACACCTGCCGAACAAAATGCGTTAAGGAGACTCCTTTCACTACCTGGCATTTCTGTAGTGTTTTTTTCCGAAGCAGCTGCAAGACTGCAAGTAACATCGTGGTTTTGTGGTAGGACATCTGCTTGCCATGCAAACAGCCCGGGTTCAATCCTCAATGGGACCAAAGATTTTTATTGATTATTTTATTTGCATCTTTCTTGATTTTACTCATGGACGATTTTTCGCTCACAAGCGTCGGTAGCGACCCCGACACTGTCGCCGACGCCGGAATTTCTGCGACATGAGCTCTCTAACACTATCGAATTAAAAGACCAAAGCTTGACCGTGTGTCACGTATCTCGGAAGCGCTCGCAATTCAGATGGGATAGAGAGAGACGGAAGACGGCGGTGGCACGGCAACCAGACTTCATCACACAACACAGCAAAAAATTAATCACTCAAAATTCACACCAAAAAGAAACCTACCCACAAAATCTGCTAGAGCGAAACCAGAACTAACTACAATACAACTTAGGTTCGCCTCTTCAGCCCTTAGCCAGTCTTGCCACTATGGCTGCTCTGCGGCTACTCTCATGTGGTTGCGCTCTCATTGAATGTCTTATGGCCCTCGTATGTCTGAACATCGTATGTCCTATGTGCGAGTAAAAGCCTGCAAGCACGGGGACAAACATGGCTGAAGCAGAGAAATGAGCCGGCCATCTCCGTTACACGAAGAGTGGATGCAATAACATTGCCCCGCGTGTCTTTTGCCCATGCTTTCACCACGCGAAGGAGCATGAAGAGAGCCGAGGGAATGAAGGGGAGAAGGGGAGGAGGTGGCCGCAGCGCTCGAGCAGCAATGCAATTTTCGATCATAAGGGCACGGTCAAGCGCTGACGCGCATGCTCTCTCGGCAGACAACAAACGACCCGCTTACTTCGCGATAAGACGACAGGTAGCACGAAAACCGCTTTGCTCCCTGCAGCGGCCGTACTCCCTTACACCGGCGTTTTGTAGAGTTACGCGAGATCGGATTCAAAGAGTTAGCTGCTAGCCCTACTTTGTATAACATCACATTTTGTTGCTATCACATCCATTGCTTCGCCCTTATGGCAAAACTGATTTTTGCACCGTTATCAATGTCACGGAGAGCGTGCGAGGTGATGATAATAGGAGCTCGCTTGTGTGCGCTATGCGCGGATGACAGCGGCACATGAAGGCACCAAAGACCGCTTGAGAGCGGTGTCGGCGCAATAATACGCTTTGGAGCAGGATGGCGCAGCAGAAGTGGATTCGTGGAGGGTGGTGCAAGTGGCACAGCACTTCCAGCCCTGGCTATCACACTGGCAGTGGACTTTGGCTGCACCGAATTTTCACACTGCTGATAATGATGCAATACGTGGATAGTTGCACAGACATGACGACACCTGCTGCAGGGCACGGTTTAGTTCATTGGCAGCTGCCTCACTCCAACTGACAGCAATGGTCCCTACGGCACAGACCAACGAACCGGAATGGAAAGAGTGCACTCACTGGAAGGTGGCGGTGGTGGAGGCAGTCCACCGGGTGGGAAAGGTGGCATTGGTCGGAATGGTGGCGGCATCGGAGGCATGCCACCAGGCATGGGTGGTGGTGGCGGAAGGGTGGGCAATGGTGGCATTGGCAAACCTCCTGTAATGGCAACACGCACAGTCACACACTGATAGTATCAAGAAAATGTTGCTGCATTTACTCGCATAATGATCACACCCCCTTAAATTCTGTCTTTGGAATGTGCTTATATTTCTTCTACAAAATGACTGGATAGAACCTGGCCCAAATGGGCACTTCAGGGCACTGCAGTGGTGCATAGGATGCAAGCCCCATGCAAAAAGCTCCATCTTTTTTTAAAGCAGGCCAAGCTTGCATAAAAAAAAAAACACAGACAGCAAAAAGACCGACATACAAGCGCTACTTCCAACTAAAATTATTCCGCAGGAAAACCCCGCATATATACATTCTTCTGTATAATATATAGTACACTCTTTGTGTGTATGTGTGTATAGTCGAACCCGTTTATAACGAACTCGAAAGCGTCGCGAAAAGTGGTCGTTATATCAGTAGTTCGTTGTATATGGACTCGCCTTTAAAACGTGCGCTTAGCGGCCAAGCCGTTTTTTTTTCTTTGTGCACATTTATTAAAGTGCTAACAACCCCTTCAGTGACAAGCTAAGCCTTTTCGCGTCGTGAAGCGACGCCCGCTGCGTACTCACGAGTGAATTAAGCGCCTTTGCAATTAGCTGACACCGTTTCACCGAAGCGCGGTACCGCGACGTGGAGCTGATCATACCTGGCTAGTTGCGTGCAGCGCGTCGCCTACTCGGGGCGGAGTCACTGCCGGGCCGCTTGCTGTATGCCGTATGCGCGCATTTGTACGTTCTTCGTGCTTGCTTCACTCCGGACCGTGCACGGGTGCGGCGACTACTCTTCGTTCAACGCGGCGAAGACAAGCATTTTGCAAGCAACGCGCACTCGACGTCTCCGCGATGCTCTCGCGGCCCTGCACGACGATGCGCGGCGCACTTGAGTTGTCACCTAGTCAAACACGCAGTATTCTCGCTGTCAGTGCATCGACGTTTCTCGGTGCCCGCGCCGCTCAACAACAGCGAGCTACTTTCGTTTCTACAAAGCAGTGATGCTACCGAGGACTTCTGATTTGGAGCAATTTTTGGAGCAGCAAAATTTCCGTTTTGGAGCACTTGGAGCAGCAAAATTTCATCTTGGAGCACTTTGGAGCAGATAATTTTGCATGTAGGAGCACACTGGAGCAGCGAATTTTACATCCTGGCCTGAGTGCACTACAGAAGCATATTGCAATAACATTCAAGCACCGGAAATTACTATGGGGCTCTTATGAAGGCTAGAAATATTTCGATTCATTGCAAATCTCATGGAAAAAATCATCTCAGGAGTACTCCATGTTTCACTCGCTAATGAAAAATAAAGGCTCATGCAGTTGAGTGTTCTGGATTAACCTCTTCGGCGATTATTTTCGACACTAGCAAATAAACAGAATACCAGATAAATAAAATTGCACTTTATGAAATAACTCTAAATGCATCTATGTGGTTATCAGCACACATTGTAGACAAACACCGTGATGTACAGCAGTGCCTCAATGCCAAAGAGCCAAACTATCCCTAATGCATTCCCCTAAGAAAACTCCAAGGCGAAAGCCTGATTATTTTTCTTCTCGATCGAGGGTTGATCCTCCCCCTCCTCCTCTGCATGCTCTCTGCACCTCACCTGGTTTTGCGCTAGCTCCATGATCGGCGCACCGATTACGGAAGCATTGTAAAGCGACGATGTCATGTGATGGCGTCATCACGTGACATCACGATATATGACGCCATGATGACGTCACAAGTTTTGACGATCTACGACGTGATGATGACGGCATCACATGATGATTATTTTTTGCATCACTCGATTCACGCCGCCGACGGTCAATTTTCGTGTTTGATAAAGCATCTGAGGCTTTCGCATTTATATTGCGTATTGAACGTTAACAACCTGGCCTTACATACCAAACTGTCCTCCACCATGTCACCTCCTTGCCATGCGCGAAACAGCTTCGCTTATCATCCACTTCACAGAGTGAAATGGCTCCTCAACTTTTTTAAAATGTTTATTGTGATAATGATATGGACACTCGCCGCGGATTTTTGCCGTCGCTATTGCCGTAATTTTCTGTATAAAGACCAAATTAATAACAATCACCACGCGCATTCTAGCCGCGGTAAAAGCTCGCGAGCGCTGGCGACGAACGCGGCTGAAGCGGAGATTAAACTAGCCGGCCGTCTGTCTCCGTCGCACGGACAGCGCATGAGATAACATCTTCCCGTGTGCGGGCCTGCCGTCGATTGCTCATCAGAGAGGAAACGCCCCGCCCGTCTTTCGTAACGAGCATGAAAGGACGCCAGGGGAGCGGAGGGGGGAGGGACCGCATCGTTCGAAGGGCGCAGTCGCTTGCGCGCGCGCTATCTCGAGGCATGTGAGACGGCTCGTAACTTGCTGTGCTCTCAACGCTTACTTCGTGTTTAGAGAACTCAGAGCAAGAAAATGCTTCGGTTCCTGGAGCGGCCATATTCTCTTAAACCAGTGTTTTGTTGAGTTACGCGAGATCGATCCAAAATAGTTAGCTGCTAGCCTTACTTCGTTTAACAATACAATTTGTTGGTATCGCATTCATTGCTTCGCCCTTAAGCGAAACTGAGTTTTTTTAACCGTCAGCTATTCACCCTCGAAAGCGAGGGGCGGACGTGTAACATGGGTAGCCGCTTCAGTGTGGGCCGTCAGCGACGGGCCCGCTACTGACAGCTGCGTATTTGCGGCTGCTCCGACCAGGAGATATGCTTTTATTAATGAGACGACATTTTTAAAAGCAAGCATAAAATTCGAATTGGAACCCTAGCACGTGAGCTCGAAAGGGCAGGGCCTTTTAGCTGGTATTACCGCAGAGTGATTACAAACTCGGACGTGCTGGTATAAGCAATTACGAAAAGCTCTTCTGGATGAAGATCCATGGATGAAGTATATCTGAGGAAAAGTGAACGCGTTTCCACCGTTCGCGTGCTCTTCCATAACGCGAAGCAAGGAAAATTCGATATTGTCCCATATATCTACTGCTAGCAATCCCAGATTTCATTCCGCGATGTCCGGAAACAGAATTGACAGACATTTTAGCAGCACACATGTAGTTATAACTGAAATTGCTTTCCTTACGTGCCGTACGACGCTTGAAACGAGCTATCAGCAGCGTTTCTAGAACAGACGACGTCCGCCGATGAATCGCCGTCGCACTTTCTCGCTACCGATAGGCCTAGACGTCACGAGCTTGTGCGGAGAGCGCGTTTTGCTGTCGAGCCGACTTGCAGAACAGAAGCTGCGTCGGCACCGTGCATGGCATCGTGGCTTACTCAGGACGCACGCTACTTATTCAGCGGAATAATTCTTGGTCCATGGTTGCGACTTTGGCAGCCCAAGATCAACTGCACATGTTCTGACGCGCCGGCCGTGCAATTGCCGGTGATAGACGCCCCAAACCCGAGACTTTGGCGCAGTTTGGCGCAATTTTCGTCGAATTATCAGGATGGCGCAGTAAATACAATTTGGGCACTTTGGCGCAGTTGGCGCAGGAGTGGAATCACTGACAAAGCGCGCACTTTAAAGCGGTCTCGCGCGACGCGGCGGCGGCGAACTTGCGAACGGCAGGCAGCATGGCGCGCTCGTACCGCCGTCAATCCGCAGTGTACGGCGTACGCCACACGCGCAGCCGAGCAGATATCTACAGATGACTGTGATAAGGTTGTCGGCTATAAGGCATAATGGCACGTCATCGACGGCCGCCCCTCGCCTCGCTCGTTTCTGATGCTTATCCGCGAAGGCATCGCCGCAATCGCGCGGAACTCGTATCACCGATCGACCGGTCTCTGCCGTTACCGAAAAGACGGACAACTTTTCGCGGCACATTGTGGCGTCGACGAGTTTAGGGACACAGTGAACCTTTATGCGATGGAAAGTTATCGCGGTTATTACTTCTTGCATTTATGCCTTCTTGCATTCCAAGGCATTGTTTGGTTCATCGCAGGCGGTCGTAGCTGCAGAACGGCGTCAGGAAAGGTTACCGTGCGAAAGCTGACCGCAAGGCTTCATGGTGCCTATTTTTTTTTCCCCCTCACTGCCATTTACCACTGAAGAAACGCCTGGAAAGTGAGCGACCTCGCTCGCAGCGTCCGAAATCTGCGTGCGGTGCTCACCGATCTGGGTATCTTAGTCGCGAGTAAACTGGAGCGGGGCACGCGCGAGCGCGCGCCCCTGTCACGCTTTAGAAGGCATGTTTTAACTTTTTTTTCGCTTCGTATGCGCCATATTTTTACCGCGACCGTGTGCAAAGTGTTTGTTGTAAAAGTAGAAGGCTTGAAAAATGTTCGCTATATCTGGACGCAGCTTCAATGGTTAGCATAGGAAAATCGTAAGTGCACCCAGATATGGTCGTTATAACCGTAGATCGTTATATGTGGGATCGTTTATAAGGGGTTCGACTGTATTCGGGTTTGACCTGCAAGGACAGTTAGCAAAGCCTGACGCAGACTGCGCCGCATGTTTGAGAAACTTCGCGATTGTAGTAGATAATTTTGTTAAGATTGCGGCAGGATGCAAATAGTCAAGATTATTGCAGAGCTTGCGCGACCACCAGTGATAAGACTCGAATGTTCGATGCCACCGTACAAATGCCGGCACGCCTAGCCACAGATAAGTCTATCGACGGGCGACGCCCTGTTCGCCGCTATCAGTGTACAGTATGTATTGCTGTAGTTTGAATTTACGTTTCTCGGCCACAAGTTCGGCCAAATAAAGAGTTTCACCTTGGACAACCGACTGCTGTCTTCATGGACGTCACGACCCCGTGACAAATGTATAGTATAATATATACACACACACACTTTTTTCTTATCCTATACTCACCACTATCAGGCACATTTGTAAAGCTATCATAGAAAATGTGCATTATTACAATGAAGTCATTAATGCATCAGGGTAATTACAGCACACATGTTTGTATAGTATGCTAGATCGACTTGCCTTAGAAAGGTTACACTAAAGACGCTCAAGACTAATACTATGCCAACCTGGATATTAGAAGTGTAAGATGCAATGTAGCACTTCTCAGAAAACAAAAGCCCCGTAGGATAAATACAGTGAAACCTCGATATAACGAATATAGCAAATTATCGGTTATAAGGCAGTAAAGTAGAATAGCCTTGCATAGATACATTACGAATACACGTTTATAATGATTCTCTTATAATGAAGTTATTTTCATGTCAAATGGACTTCTTTGTAATTAGGTTAGACTGTACACAAAAACAAAATGCAGCAGTCATACCATCCTGAAGGTTTCAATAGCATCCCATGATGTAATGAATCTGCAGCAATTGCACAAAAACTGATGAAATGTTCTTGGTACAAAGGTTATCCCCACAATCCAAGAAACCAAAAATTCAATGCAGAAAAGTTCGATAACTTCTCTGTGCACATATTATTCAGATACGTTAAAGTTCATTTCAATCTGTTGTCAACATGACACAGTACTGGCATGAATGTCAAAGGAACTGCCGCCTCCATTTCTCCAGGCAGTAACCTGTCAGCATGTTTGGGAATAGAAGAGCGAAACCTTGTCGATGTAGCACATCGATGACACCGAGGTTAGACAGGAAAGACGCCAACTTGCAACTGAATTGGATAGGCATGAAGTTATCCCATTGACAATGAGCGCGCATGCGCAGGAACCAGTGTGCCTCTCGAGCAAACGTGCTGACCAAAAGCAAAAAATTAAAACAAAATGGATAAGATTCGATCTTATCCATTGCTTAGAGTGTAATGATGCAAGGTGTGAACATAAAAACAACAGGATGGATTTAGAGTGGGTAACAAGGTGAAATAGCACCCAAAGCCGTCCTTACCTGGTGGGTTAATGGACTTGGGTGCTGTTGGGGGACTTGGGGTCTGACCTTGGTTTTGTCAATGTGCTACATCGACACGTTTTCACTCTTCTATTCCAGAACGTGTTTCACCAACTAGCCTGACAGTTCATGTTTCTACAACCCGTCAGTAATTTCTGTCAAGTGAATGCAAATTGAGTTACGAAAGCCAATATAACCATTTACTGTGGTTTAGTGTTCTATAGGGACACAACAGAAAAATTTTTTTCTCTTATTAGTAAGTTTCACAATGCCAAAAGGAGCACTCTGCCAGCGAGAAGGCGCACAAAAAGAAAATGCAGTTAGTGCTGCCTTGACATTCCCGCACCGACTTGGTGTGATGTTTAGATTTTGACTGTCAAAGCCTACATAATCCATTATTGGTGAAAACTAAAATGAATCACATCGAGTTCGAGAAAAGTCAGGGACATAACAAGGCTAGTTGCAGAAAATTTCAATGAGACAAGTGCTCAAAATCAAAGACTGAAATCCATGTCACATGGACGTTCAGGTACTAAAGTTCTAGCATAAAGTTTTAAAAATGAGACCTGACAATTATTTTCCCACTCCAATAAGGAACCTACGACAGCAAGGCAACAATAGTTCACAAGAAATAACTGTTTTGCTTGTGTCTGTTTTAGTCCCCTCTGTGCAGGTGTATGATCAACGTACCGGGTGGAGGTCCTGGTGGCATTGCTCCCAGGGCCACGGGAGGAGGGAGCGAGACCAACCACAGGTGGTGGCGGGGAAGCCCACCCACAGGGGCGCATCGGAACAGCTGATGGGGTCGTCCGAGTGGGCCAGAGGGTTCTGTGCAGCCAGCAGACGCTCTGCACACACACACACACTCGCACGTTAGGACAGTGTTACGACACAACTAAAAAGCGCGTCTGCCGAGCGCAATGTCATGAAAATTTGGTAGGCACTGCCATTCAATTCACATAAAGCTCTACTAACGGTAACAACAAACACCTTTGGTTTAGGCCACTTGGTTCACACATATTTCTTGGCACTGTCAATTCCTCAATAACGAAATCGCCGGGGAAGCGCTTTTTTGTTTGTCTCGTGAGAATTTCATTGTCTCGAAAATAGGAAAATACTCGCACCGATTACTTCGCATGACAAAACTTATTTAAAGAAGTCGCTGATCTTGCTCTGTTTCACGTTGCTTTGAAGAAGCTTGACGGCTCGAGCCTTGCAGTTAAATAAGCTTTGCATAGCTTCATCGTCGTCGTGGGCGCCAAGGAAAGTGCAAATGATGTCAAAAGTACATATCAAGAACTTCGTGCTAACTTACTTGCCTTTCTTGCATTTTGTTGCTTTCCCCACCCTCGTCGTGACTCTCATATTCTTAGCGCACACTTTTGGTGATAGCGTCGCGCTGAACTCTTCATGCACAACTGATCGGCATGGTGGTTGGCGTGCACACAGGGACACGCGCGGCAGCAAGCAGTTAGGTAGTTTACTTATTTATTTACTTACAAGTACCTTACAGGCCTCGCAGAGGCCTGTAAGGGTGGGGTGGGGGTTCGATACAAAGTAAAAACAAATTGGGTTAACATCAATGCCAATAACAATGCAGAACAACATCAACAACAGCAGCAAAAATATGTCCAAGTACAAAACTAGTCATATGTATGCCAAATGAGTAGGCAAGTTTGAAACACACAAAAGAAATGCAACAGCGTGTTCGACAGATCGAATGAAGCGCAGTGAAACAGACTACGCAGTTTGCCGGTACTTGTTGGGATAATGAACAAAACTTAATGCAACAGCATCACTTTGATGATGAAATAAAAGAAAAAGGGGACGCATGAATCATGGGAGCAAATGGACTGGCTGAGGATTATCAGTCTACAAAATGTCTGTCGGCATGACTTCACATTCGTGGATGCCGTCACTTAAAACGTCATGTGCCGACGTAGTTGCCAGTTGCCTACAGAGGCGTTAGCGAAAAACTGTTTTCAGCGAAAAAAAGAAGATTCATCACTATCATCATGATCATCCAACCAAATGTAAACAGCAATGGTCGCACCAATGCTTGTTGGTGGAAACGTATGTGCCCGAATTGTCGAATGAGCGGTGCTGAAATTTTCTAACTTCGGGGTTCCCAACTAGCTCATGGGTTGAAAAAATTTTGTGGATCACTGCTTGAAATTTTCACTATTGCGGGAGTGCTTTTTAAAATCTGTTTCGCTGTCGAGACGGGGAAAATGCATTGAACAACTCAATGGTCGTTCGCCGGGGACACCGCATTTCTTCGTTGCCGCAAGAATATCATTCTTGAGGGCTTTTGTTATTGAGGGGTTTAACCGCACCTGTTCTTTTTAGTCACAAAGCTTACTAGTCAGAGTATCTGATTGTGAAATGATAATGCGGAAAACACCGTTCAAACATATTTGATCAGAACTTCTCGATCTGCCGTGCTTATGAAGTCATCCATGCAACATATGGTGCAAACAATGGCAGGTGAGAGTGATAGTGACTGTGTGCTACCAAACAAGTGAGACCCTATTTGTTAAAAAGTCATGTTGTCATCGTGAAGCCCGTGTTGCTGTGGTTTGTGTTCACACGCTAAGATTTGCCCTGCACGTGTGCAGCAAACCCACATGCGTGCCCCACGCATGCACACCATGCGCATGTGCCGTGGCTTCACATCAGTTTTCACTTCCACTATCCACCACGAAGGCGGCGCTGCTTCTCAGCGTCGACTCCTTTTACCTCGTAATAAGCACAGAATAAAGCGAGGGCCTGATAATATGCAGAATGTATTTTTAAGCATGAATTATGGTGCATCTAAAGAGCAGCAGAATATGTACAGCAATCCGAACTTCTCCTTTGCACAATGCCAGTTTGTCTGCAAGGCCGCACAGCGTACTAATTTTTGCAGCTTTCAAATGTAAATTAAAAATTCTATTCAAATCACAGAAAGAATTCCCAGTTTTGTCACTATATAATTCGCAGTCTTCCACCTGGATCTATGTCACGTATCTCGGAGCACTTGCAGTGTGGAATGGAGTTGGCCGAGAGAGAGTCGGGAGACCGTGGCGGCAAGGCAAAGAGACTTTATCTCGCACACTACGGCAAACGAAATTAACACACTCAACATTTACAAAAGTAAGTAACACATGAGAAAGTACTGAGCTGTATGAAATAAAAAATTCAAGCTATGCTCAGCTCTCCTAGCCTGAAAGTCTGGCCACTACAACGCCTCAGTCTGTCGCTATCCCAATCAAACATTCTTACTGTTCGTGGTGTTTGCCGACTCGGTTCTGTGCCAAAGTCGACGCCCTGTCCCGTCGCCGAAGCTCCTGTCGACGTTGATACGTTTTTTTTGCTTTTACGTCCGTGTGTTCTTCAAATAAATCTTTTCAGTTGCGAATCGGCACTTGTCCGTGTCCCTTCTGTTCTTTTCCATCTTGTCATTCCTCGCGCTGTACCCAAACATGCGGCATATATACACTGCGAAAACGTGGTCCTCCAACCACTGCCGGCCCTCAGTCTGTGCCATCCATGTCTTTCGTCAGGTTCCCTATCTGTTGGACAGATCCAAGTGCCCAAGTGCGCGCCAAGGAATAGCACAAACAAAAGAAGTGCTACATCCCGTACCAGCCAGGCATATGTTTAAATTTACACCTGTCAGTTCTGTCATCTATTAGTGTTTATTTTTTTCTATTATGTATTGTGGACAAAGGCCTCCGTGCTGCTCCAACGAAGGCACGTGTACTCGACTGTCCTACAGCAGCCGTGGTTTTTGCGTGCTACTACTGTGTGAATATACAAATGTGGTTGTCACTTGACCACACCCTTAGCATCATCGTAAAGGAGAGATTGAAGCTCAAGGTAGCCCCAATTTCTCATTTCTCAAACAAAAAATAAAACCCTCCTGAGTTCCATTTTCTTTGCACTTCGTTTTCTCACCTTTCATTTTTTATGCAGTTACTACACTCAGTCACCCCTGTGCCATTTCACAACAAATAAAGACATAACCATTCTGTTTTCTTGCATTTAGATCCTGAAACATTGGTAAGTGCTGTAATGCTGTCCTTACATGCCTGCACATTATACAGATTTTCATAATTGGCTTTTTGTAAAAGTTGTTATTAAGACAACATGTACAGGCAATTTTAAAAATTTTTTGGTGTGTTTATATGAACATTAAAAAAATAAATCAATAGCTTTACGGCACAGAATGGGCCCTTGTGAATATCCTTATGCAATAATCAGGATGAACTTATGTCTGATTAATTAATTAATTTTGGGATGACAATGAGTCTATCAAGGGTTGCTACTCAAGAACTACAACAAATAGCTCATAACTTATTTCAGTTATGATATCAGCATAACAAATCACATCTGCATGCCAAATTTCATCCCTTTTACCCATAAAAAAAAATAGTTTTGATTGCCATGTCCTCCCTTAAAGGGGCCCTCACCAAGTCTGGCCATTTTGAGCTGACAAGCGTAATGCACACCCTGGACGCTCACGATCACGCCTGCCAAAACTTGCAATGTTATGTGCCGGGGTATTGCAAAGTGCTCTCAGCGCTTTGTGACACACAGTTTGGGCTTTATGAAAAAATTAATTACAGTTCTAGCTGTTCTAGATCATGGGTATCACTCTGACAAGCTAAATAAGTGACCCAAAAACATTTCACATTCAGCTCGTACTCATTGCACAGATCTAAACTGCAGATGGAATACTGATTTTATAAGACATATGTTAGGCTTTACATGCGAAAAAAATAGCTGTAGGTCTGAATAATGTAATAAAAAAAAACTTTTTTCTTTGATGATCTTTTGGTGTGCACAAGCCACGTTTCCTCTTAAAGGGCGAGTAAACACGCTCCAACTTTTTTTTAAAACTTCCCAAACAAGTTAGCTCATTCATACAGGAGGCTGTGGTGCCCACATCTTGCGAATATTCCACCACTGCACGTCACGCAGACGCTCCATTTCGAAAAACAACTTCAGCGTCAGTCTAGTCTTCTTTCCTCGCTAAGTGACGTAGCTCATCAATTGGTTCACTACATACGAAACTGTGCCTTCGCCCTATGGTGATGTGGTTGTGGCTGCGCAGTTGTTGCACGTCATGTATTTGCTTACCTCGTCAGTCCCTTACACTGCGCTTCCTCAATGCACTGTCTGCGAGTAAGTGACACGAGCAACATGTGGAGAAAGCCTTGCTCGGTCATTGGCTGTGCACGGATGACGTAAATCACTGACATTGTGTTACGTTGGCAAAGTGGGTGTAGTCGCCACGACAACAAGCTATGCCTACCCTGCTCCACAGCAGATAAGGATAAGGAGGCTGAGCAAGAAACTTAAACAAGCCAAAGTGGCCATATTAGGGTTCTTCTTTCCTCTGTAATTTGCTTATTACAGCACTTACTAGCAAACTCTTGTGGCAGCATGTTCACATCACACAAGTATGCAGTTATCTCTTCTTCACAAATTTTGGGCCTCGAGGGTTATTTACTGGCCCTTTAATAACCTAACAATCATTTTCTGTATGGAAAAGACAGCTTATAGGATTTCACAGAAGTATTGCTTATTTTTACAACCTTGGTGCCAATAACTAACCTGCTGCTGATCCGTGCCGCTCGCCCTTGGAGTCCTTTTGAAGGCGTATGAGATGGTGATGGCCCGTTGCAGAGGTATTGGCCATTCATGGCCTCAATGGCTGCATCTGATGCCTCGAAGCTGGCAAAGTTGATGAAGGCATACCCCTTGGAGTTGCCCGTGTCTGGATCACGCATGATCTGCAACACAGAGCGACAAGAACATGAGTCCAATGCGGGTACTGCCATTTGGACAAAGAAATACGATGAGTGCCAACACAGAGAAATTTCAGCTTGAATCAAATTTGGACAGGTTCTTCCAATACTACTGCATTTGCAAGCGCACATTTACCCCAATCTTTCCCCGAGTGTGGGTCTCAAATGCGGGACACTTCTTACCGATGCCTTGTTCATACCATTATGCGGAACAGCACAAACACTAATGGCTGACGAACGCACTTAACATCCGTCCTCATCACTTTCATTGCATTGCCACTGGAAAGGCTTGCCTCATCAATGCCCCCTCAAGGGTGGTAATTTGTTTAACACGTGATATTCTAGTCATCGTCAAGCATAGTGTTCAACAAAACCGCATGCCATCATTCAAAACAAACTCATGTGCACACTTCTTGTAGCAATGCCTTCCAAAAGCTACTGTACTCATTGTGTCTATGCGTTGTCACATTGATGAGCACAGTAGACAACCAAGAGTGTCAAAGCATCACAATGTCTGGCTTCCACAAGACCACCTTCTGCATTATGACCTTGTGACACAGTAACTGTAACACACAGCCACCAGAACACACGCTGATGCATTGATGCTGTATCACTAACAGACTGCATATGTGGCATGTTACGTCATCACGTTGTTGCTATAAAAAGATGAGTGCACAGGAAATAAAGTTCAGTGTTTTCCCACGGTAACAGTGCGTGCTGTTTCGCTTCGGCTGCTCCCTACGAGCTGGCTATAACAGTGGCGACGAGGATGAAAGTGTGATCTGCTGGTGCTGCCAGTAACTTCCCCTGCTGAGGCTGTTCTCTCTACCGCGTATAAGTTGACAATGTCCGTAGTCGGCAAGCTTAAGCTGTTTGACGGGGGAACAACCCAGCTGGGATGAGTATCAAGAGCAGGTAGAACAAGTAGAACAAACAAAAATGCGAGCAGTACTTCTCACCTGTTTGGGACCGGCCCCATATTCCTTACTGCGGAATCTGCTGTCACCGTTGAAGCAGTCAGAAACAAGCCTGTCAACCATCCTTGATGTACTCAAGAAGCATTTTTCTCCGAGACCATCGGAAGTGGTTGTAAAGATTAAGTTCAATTTGAGAATACAGTCGAACCCGACTATATCGAACCCGTTTACATCGAATTATCCTGTATATCGAACAACTTCTGAACACGGTATAGTTACAGTGAGAATATACAGCGAAAATTACGATTACATCAAGGATAGCAGCGACTCCCGATATATCGAACGTCAAGCAGGGCAAGAGTGCCCCCGGAAGTTAGCTTGCCGCTTTTGAAGCCTGCGAGTGGCCCACGCACATCACCACTGTGCAGCACGTGGCGCTAGGATAGAAGCCTGGTAGATGGACATGGCTCCCATAGGTGAACAGTGGCTCATTAGATAAAAACATTGCTGGGTGGACGGGGATGTTCGTAGCAAGTTTTACGAAAGTGCTTTTTCCTTTCAGCTTCCCGACACGCCAACAAGACGTGGAGGATGGTCAGCGACTCACCACATTTACTGCACATAGGAGGTTCACCATTGTTCAAGAGGTACGAGTGTGTGCCATACGTATGGCCTATCCTGAGCCGACAAAGCAATATCTCACTTCACTGGTTTTTTAGAGGTTGTGGCAAATTTCCTATAAGGCCCTAATAGGGGGTATTCATAATGATTTGTGCTCTGGCAACACTGGGCAAGTCTGCCAGCGTTTCAATAAGAAGGCTACGGAGAGGCTGAGCAGCAGCCGTTGGCGCAGCTTTTGGACCAAGAAAATGCGGCCGTTTCTTTCGTCATGGTCAGCGGACCTCACTGTGCTGCCAAACATTGTCGGACACAATGTCGGAGGTCTGTGTGCTTGAAACTCATCTCAACGACAGCTGCAAGAGGTGCACCACTTCGCAAAGCCACACTGCTGTTCTCTAGTGGTGTGTGCTTCCGATCTGAGATAGGCGTTCAAGGAAAGTGTTTGTTGCAGAGGAGGTGGACTGTCAAAGATAACCTTGCACTGCAATACACCTCCATCATACTTCCCACTGAGATCATGTACACGCGTCACAAACACTCGTTAGATATCGACACCACGTTGTTTCTGCGTGACCTGTGCAACAGTGTGCTGCTTTCCTTGGCTCATAACTTTAGCCACAGGTATCACTACAACCTTCGCAATAGTGTTTGTCATAGTTTTTTTTAAATAAGCAAGGCATAGAAATGTGCACGAACGGTGCACTGCAAACCAAACAAAATACCAATCGCGCGTTTCAACTGTAAACAAAGAGAGTGGCCTGAGTAACGCTTCTTTACTGCACACTGGTTGCTTATCTTAGTCGAAATCAAGAAGAAGAAATGGACACGGGGCATGTAGTGCAAGCAAGATAAACACTAGTCATTAATACCGTAGTTACACGGGCATGCTAACCTCAGTTACGGCAAACCTCAGTTCCCTTAAAACGCAGTTACATGCAGTTAGACGAAGTCCAACCGCAGTTATCCCACTAACTGTGGTTTCTTGAAACTGAAGTTGACCACCTCAGTTAAGGAAGCCAACTAACAAAATGGCGGCACCCATGTCAGCAGTTGAAGGCAGTGTGGCTCCAATGGAGGCCGAAACATCTTCCCAAAAGCAGGTCAACTGGCCTTTCTCAACAACAGAGACGCTGACATGTGAAACAGTCCGTCAAAACAAACCATGCACCAAACATGGCGATACCGAAAGTATCAAGCTGCGGATTGTCTTGGCTTTCACACAGACTGCAAGGTGACTTCACCCATAGTTGCGAGACTAACCCTTACTTATGCCAAACATTGCCAAAACACTTGATGGGATACGCTCGCAGACTGCAGGTACAAGGAAGATGGGTTTATTTTGAATAAAATACATTGCATTTGCCAGTATACTTATGAAAACCCATTAAACGTTTGTATTTTCAATCGCGAAACTGAGTGTCACGTGAGCTCCTTCCCAGACCCAAACTAAGGACAACTTTTCATGTGTAACATGTGCCAACCGCAGTTGGCACTAACTGTAGTTTACTCCGGTTAACTGAGGTTCATCGTAGCTGAGGTTAGCGTGCCCATACAACTCGGGTATAAGACTAACTAACTGAATTCCAAGAGAATGCAAATGCGCGAGGGGGAGGCAGAAAGTTAGGATTAAGAAGTTTACGGGTACTGGAACACGGCAGCAGCAAACACAGGACCAGGTTTATTGGCGGAACATGGGAGAGGCCTTTGCCCGGCAGTGGGCGTAGTCAGCCTGATGATGACGATGGTTGTTTATAAGGCCTTGTGGTTGTATTTTATCACGCGAATTTAGTGTTGTCGTTCTGATTTTCTTGAACGCAATACGTGTGCGTTCACTGACATATCTTTTTAAAATATTGTGCTCTTTGCTTTCGCACCCCACGGCGGTGTTGCAATATCGTGCGCTATTGCAAACAGCATACGAGGCCTGGGATCAGCGGAAAGATAAGTGCGATGATCTACTGAACAAACAGCTCCATCTACTGTACGGCTCCATAACTCTTAGCTCCGTGTTCGCAGCGCACGCCGATTGAAGAAAGCAAGAAAGAAAATAAAAGGAGAGGGATAAGGGGAATGTAAAGCAAAGGGCAGACGCGGCATGTGGACCATGTACATTGGCGCGCATTGCCTTGCGAAGCTTGGAAAAAGATGCCTGTTGGGATCTTTGCGCCCACTCAAGTCTCATGTGGTGGCACTGACCCGCGCAGCAGTGTCTGTGGCACTGCTTACACACATTTACAGTGATGCTACCGAGGACTTCTGATTTGGAGCAATTTTTGGAGCAGCAAAATTTCCGTTTTGGAGCACTTTGGAGCAGCAAAATTTTCATCTTGG
>NW_023615977.1:0-33280 GCF_013339695.2 Rhipicephalus sanguineus
GATTACTACATATTACACACCAAAAAAAGCCCCCTTTTGAACGTGCGCAAATTTGTCTGAGAATAACTAAACTGCCCAGCAACAGGGGCTCGTTCGTTGCTGCTAATTTCTGCTGCTGATAGTTTTAATGTCAAGAAGGCTAATCACTTACTTTAGAATTGTTTTTTTCAGCGAAAACACATAAGAAAGAGATTACTTTTCGAGCAATTTTTTCAGAGAAGGCACCTGGCAAGTCGCTGTATCTAGTTATTTGCAGAACGCTTAAGTTCGTTGAGTTTTCCAGACCCTTTTCGTATGCGTAATTCTCAGGCGCTAGTTCAGCTCCTCTCAGAGGAGAACCCCGGCTGTTGTAAAGCTTTTAGTATGGATATTGAAGACCTTTATTACTCCTTGCCGCATGAGGACTTGTTAAATGTTTAATGATGTATTAACGAACAAGGGCACGAGACGGTTTTCACTGATAAATGTGGTGTTTCTACCGGGCTTTTCTAGAAATTCTTTCCACGTATTTAAAGTCGACGCTGGTAGGTTGGAAGGAAGGCGTTAATGTGCAGAAATCAGGGATTGTATTGGTTCTAAGGTTGCTCCTGTTCTTTGTGACCTATACCTTAGCAAGATTGACAAACTTTTGGAAGGTGCCTTAGGTAATTCTGTCATTAGGGTTTTTTGTTATGTGGACTTGATTTTTTGTAGTGGTGAGGGCTTTGAAAACGTGGTAACCTCAGTGAGCGAAAAATTAAATTAAATGGAGGAGGGCTGAACTTTACTAAAGAGTTGCCTCAGAATAATGGAATACAATTTCTAGAATTTCCTTAACGTTTCAGAAGAACCACGTGTGCTGGCAGCATGCTCCTAGATCTTCAAGACCGCTATTAAATTTTTCGTCGAAGCACTCGAAGGTTGTCAAAAACGATATCGCCATGTTTGATTCCTCACCAAGTCGTGTGAGCACAAAATGAGTGATAGCTTTAACGCACAGCTTACGCGTCTTTTAGATGTAGTTTATCCCCGTGATGCAGTGGCCACTGTCGCTGAGCGTTTAAAGAAATCCATTATGTTAGTCCGAGCATGGTTGCAGAAAGCGGTAGGAAGAAACGTGTCGTAGGTATACCGTACATTCATTGCGTATCTCACAGACTAAAAGAAAGTAGGAAGTAGATACGGCGTTAATGTTGTTTTTCACGGCTGCCAAAAGCTAGGTAAGATTTGTGCCGCTGTGCAGAGGAAGAATGAGTGAGTAAAAGATAAGAAGCGAACCGATATTTGTTTCGTAAACACACAAATTCACTGATTGCCGTACAAGTGTGGTGTATAATGTTCCTTTCAGCTGCGGCCGCTTCTACGTAGGACAGACGGGCCGCTGCATTGACCAGAGATTATTAGAACATAAAAGATCACTAACCGGAGGCTCACCTTCTAATCTATCATTACATTGTCGAGATTGCAAGTGCACGCCAAAATTCACTGAATGCGCATTTTTGTACCGACATAGGAATGAAAAAACGCGTCTGATGATTGAGGCATGGCATATCGAGAATAGTGGTAGCGCATGCGTGAGCCAACCGTCGATTAACTTGCATAAAGATGAAATTAAATGCCTTAACAGTTATCTTTCGCATAGGCTCCCAGGTGTGCCGGATTGATAGGTTCGCCTATTGCGTGGGGCATGCGCAGATAAGTTTCTTTGCCTTCTTTCTTTTCCGCCGTTGTGCACCTATTCAGTTGTTAGTTGGCGTTTGTGGTGTCCTGACTTCTTTCTTGTGTCTATGTTTGCACGCCCTGTCTTTTTAGAATGAATATTTACCAACTAGCTCAGCTCTCTGTTATTCTATGTTTCGGCAAAGGCAGTCAAATATAGAAGCAGCCTGTTTCTTTGACATCACAACAGAGCCTCCTTCACCATGTTGCTCCCAGATCATTAATTAAATTCTGGTTGTTATGTTCCAAAACTGCAATTCGATTATGAGTCGCTGCGTAGGCAGGGTGGAGGAGGCTTTGGATTGAATGTAGAACGCTTCGTGTTTTTTTAATGTGCACCTTAGTCAACGTATTGAAATGTGGCTGCCGCTGCCGGGAATGGAGGTTGTGACATTGAGCTTAGCAGCGCAATGCTATAACCATTGGGCTACCATGGCGGGTTGCACCAAGACAGTGTTGGCAAGCTTGTTTCCCAGTGTAACAGGGCCCTTGGTTATGGTGTGGGATCATTGGTGCGATATATTCGTGTGCATGCATGTTGCATGCATCCTACCAGAGTCCCTCTCATAACATGTCAATATTGCTTTGTCAGCGCGGGATTCTTTGAGCAACAAGCCATGTGGAACAGGACCAGAGCGCAACTCGCCCACGCGCAATCAAGAGTGTCCCAGCTTCTGGCGACGAGACTGGCAATGTATGTCTTATCATGCCGAAAGCTACTGTTTCTTTCCAAATTTAAAAATTCAGTGCTTCTTTCTTACCATCGTTTATTTTTCTTGTTTGAAGAAGGGCAGAGGGTGAAGAAAGTTTGTTAATAGCTGACTGGTTGCCTAATAAGAGTGTTTAAAAAGGCAGTGACTTCAGCTTTTAAGTGTTGTTTATAATACATTCTATAGGTTAGCTGCATGAACTATGCATTGTTAACGGACCCAGTAGATTCAGTTAACTTGATATGATGTTTGCTACTCAGGTTCGTTTCTTATTCACATGAACGCCTGATTTTTCGACTCCTAGGGGCCGCGAAATCGTCTGAAAAAGTGACTTCAAGCTTTTTTTATTGCACTCACAGTCAAATCGCCGCAGCCACGTCTGAAATAGCTTTAATACCTCCCAGTACACATACCAGCATTTTGGTGCGTGCCCAGGATCTTCTGAACACAGTAGACGCTCAGTAAATGGAAATCTCTTAAACAGAACTGCTGCTTAAATGGAACAGTGTGTGACGAGACTGGTTTAGTACGTACTTGTATTCTGCACCCTGCTCAACTCTCAGAAAACAGAACTCCTGTTAAAAAGAACATATCCTGGTCCCTTCAAGTTCTGTTTAACGAGAGTCTACTGTACATTCAGGAGCTACCGCGAACCTCGCTAACTAGGTGCCAACTGCCAATTGCAAATTTGCGTCTTGTGATGAGCACCGCCGATACAGAAAGCATGGAAAAAATTAAGGCTGGACCCTTTGGAAATGATGACACGGACCACAAAGGCTGTGGGGAAGAGCAGACGACTCGTCCGGCTTTCCTTGATGGTGTGTCGTGTGCGCACATAATGATGCACTACTGCACGAAAATCTCCGCTGACATGCAGCGTTTGCTGCCGCGTGAAGCCGATTGTTCTTAGTTTTGTGCAGCACATCGCCAAATGAACTGGCGCCCTCACTGCAGGGTCGTTGTTGTGCTTACCCATGCGTTTGCCGTGGAAGTGTTTGTTATGACCCACTCCGTCCTGAATGCACACGGCCACGGCACGATGGCGAGCTGCTTTCTTCGAGGCCTTGTGGCACCCTTAGCAATCTCGCACAAAAAGGCAGCATGAACGGCGGCGTGGTGCATTTGGGTTCTCAATATTAAGAGTGCAGTATGCTCACAACTGTGCTAGGCCGCATGCACTATCGGGCAGTTAGCTGAAGGCGTATCATAAAGGGTTGTCAGTTTAAGTTGTACTGTCAGGTTTGTCACCATCACGCCTCCGTGCACTTCCAGTGCTTATTCGTAAAGACATCGCCACACTGTGCCATGATAGTGGCCCCCTTCGGATTTTGATCTGCTTCATCCGATACGACTTAGGCATTGCGCGAAGCAGAACTTTCGGATTTATCTATGGCCACAAACAGATCAATTCGCGAAAGCACTGGTTCAAACCTACGAGATAAGACGCGGCAGAGGTGGGAGCTTCAATTAATGTCATTTCGGACCTGCAGTTTGAGCAGGAAGTCCGGACAGTCGGACGCCGAAGAGTTTCAGCATCCGAAATTCAGGCGTTTTTATACACTGACATCTGTGAGGCTTGTGACGCTGCCGCAAAAGCGTCCGAATGTTTCAAACGGTGTTAGAAAAATTGGCAGTATCTGTTTTTTTTTTAATATTATATGGTTACGGTGTCTCTTAGGGGGGACGCGGCCCTTGAAAACCGAAAAAATCGCGAAAAAGTCGATTTTTGAACAACCACATTTTTGGGTTGTATGTCTCATAAACTACTATTCTGTAATTATCAGCATCTAATTCAACCGCAAAGTGGAAAAAAAAGTGCTATTTTCGAGGCCGCCGCGGCGTCCGAACACGCGCAATCGCGAAATCAACCAAACTTCGCGCGCGCGCCATTCCCAGACCATGCGGTTCGTCCCGCGCCATCTTGGTGTTGTTTTGACCGTGAATTCTTTCTCTCTCGTTTGCCGCCTTGCAAAATGGCGTCGGCGGCACGGTGAGACGCTATAGGGAACCAGCGCTGGAGTTTCCGTGCCGCCCTGGCGGTAAAAGCGCGCACTTCTCAGCCGCCCCGCGGACGACACGCACAAGGATGGCTAGTAGCGAAGGCGGTGCGGGCACTGAATGCCGAACAAAAAAAAAAAAAAGGAGGCCGACGGTTACTGCAGCGTATATAAGTGTCATAACTACGTAGGAAGAGAAGGTGATATATCTTTCTACGTCTTTCCTGCGAACCATACGAGCAAGAACGGAGGCAACGTTGGATACAAGCTGTCAGGCGGCGGGGGTAAGTTCGGTCCTCTCTGGCGGGCGTCGAGCTGGGGTCTAAAGCGAATTTCGCGTGTTTCATTGTTTTATACAACAGTGAAGACGGCCAGCTATGGGAGCACTTGAGGCACGTCAGTTGACGACGTTGCATCGGCTAAGTTATTGAGCTCGAGTGCTATTATACAGCTGCGACGTGCTTGCAGGCGCCTTCGCTGCCGGCCTTGCAGGAACAGGTGGCCCCACTTATCAGGCGCTGAGACGACAGCTAGAGGCGAACACATAAAAACTGCATTAAGTAAACGTGCACAAGTTTTCGTTCGAAATGAAAACATGTAGTGCCAGCGTTGCGATCACGCACGGAAGTCAACTCGCTGTACGATTAAACCAACTGTGCGATTTACTGCGTACAGCTTCGCGCTTATTTTACACAACTACACGCGCCGTAAAGGACAGGAACACGCGGTAATAACCGATCTAGCATCAAATGCTCGCTTACCTGAAGTGTGACATCGTAGCGGGCTTGGTGTACTTGCGAGTGGAATTTCGCTGCAACTTGAGAATCGCTGTCACGGCACATCACCGTCTCTTCCACATCGTACACGTATTTCGCCTTGCACAGCTTCGCCCCGTTTTCAAGTGCCTTTCTGCGGAAGTGGTCCTCAGGCCATGTTATTTTACTAAAACCATAGCGAAGCACAACTGGCGCCATAGCTGTCGACAACTTAAACAAGCACGGGACCACGAACCCGGGAACCACGCTAGCGGGTTTACGCAGGCGCGCTCGCCGCGGCACACTGCGAAAAATATATAAAGCTTTGCAAATTTTCTTCAGTATTCTTTCGCTTGATGGCGCTAGCTGAATGAGCATTCGCAGAACCTTGTTAATGTTTTATTTTCTCTCTCTCAGAAGCTTGAACCGAAGCGAAACGACGCGCACAGCCGAAACATATGCGAGCTGCAACAAATGTCGTCGGATCGAGCGGCGGACTTATGCTGCGACTTCCCGCCAGGCGCATTTTTTCGGCGCGCCACCTATCCAGCGCTGGTCTCCCATTGGCGTTTTCCCGCGATGCGATGCGGAGCGCTGATTGGCTAGAGCAGCGCATTCATATCTCGCGGGAGAAAGCGCGCCTGCCATTGGCTGCTGCGCAGCAGCGGGGGCGGTCGCTCCCGTCGATGGCGCGTGCAGCGCACTCGCCTCGTTGTTGTTCTCTGCACCGTACGCCTGGATAGACGTCTGCTTACGAGCCGCCCTTCGCCTTGCGCGATCTTTTCGATCATTTTCGCTTCTTTAAGTGCGAATGCACTTTATAAGCGACCCTGAATCCGCCGTCCCATAGCAACGGCGCGAGGAGCGGAGAGGAGCGTCTGTAGCAACGGCGCAGCGACGTCACGCCCCACGTGACTGCGCGCGCTCCGCCCTCCGCTCCGTGGCTGCGCGCGCCCCGCGCATTGCCTGTGGTGATGAAGGCCGGCGGCGAGACGCCGAACGAAAGCGTGCGAAGCGAGCCGAGCACCCCGAAGCCGATCTGGCGCGAGGACGCGCGATGCGTGAGCGAGCGCGGGCCCTCGAATTCGATCGGCCGGACGCGCGCTTCAAGCGAGACTTCCTGGACCGCAGCTTCGGATATAGCTGCGCGGTGTGCGATCGACTGTGGTTCGACAACAACCTGAGCCCCATCTCGGGCGTGCGCAACGCCGCCAACAAGTTGAACGCGTTGCGGCTTCTTTGGAACGAGTTCGGAAGACAGATCATCATCATCAGTAAAAGTGCCTTGCACTTAAAAACGGCCAGACCTCCGTGGGTCGGCTGGCGCGTGCTCTCTCGCTGCCGTCTCCTTCGCTCGGCTCTGCAGTTTAGTCGCGCCACCCCCACCCCCCTCATAGCATCACCCCGTGCTTCGCACTTCCTCATACTCCCCTTCGGGGAAATGCGGGTTTTTTTCTTTTTGCACTACTTCTGTGCCCTTCGTCTTTGTTGTTGCGGGCGATGCCGGCAATGAAGCCGAAAACAGTGCCGAGGTCCGGTGCGCGGAGGCGCGCTATGCGGCTTGTACGAGCATCGAAATTCCGCGATTCTGCTATGGGTGCTGACTGCGTAGACGCTTGCAGCGGCGGAACTGTGCTGTAGGTGTCGCCAGTCGAGAATCCGACACATCGAGTGTGGCTGGAGCCGCAAATGCACCGAGTGTTTCCCAGATCGCCGCACGCGGCACGTGCTCCGTATCGGTGCCATCGAGCGTGACACCGAGTGTTTCTGAGATCGCCGGACCCAGCACTTCGTCGGAATCGGTGCCATCGAGCGTGACACCGTCGCACCGAGTGTTTCTGAGATCGCCGGACCCAGCACCTCGTCTGAATCGGTGCCATCGAGCGTGAGTGGACCGTCGTTCCATCTGCGGACGCGTTTCCTAACGAAGGAAGAAATGATGCGAATGCGAAACGTCGTGACGCGGCTCGCGCTGAACTGGAGACACAAAATGCATCAGTCATTCCACTCTATTTTGTGGTCCCTGATGCCGAAAGAACAGCACTACATGAAGCGGTGCTGCAAAGCAACCCAAGTGATATCGGACTCCATTGGACTTCAACCAGGTCACCTGGCCGTCCAGCGAGCTCGTGAAAAAAATGCTTTACGCGTAAAAAAAATTCAAAACGACACCTAGAGGAATGGAGGGAAGACAAAAGAGGCAAAGAGTGCACAAGGACACTTCAAGCTACTCTGCAGGAGCTTTTTGAGAAAACACATGTACTGAACTTTCAAAGCCCGTTTTCTCAGAATGGATTTTTTAGCTAGTTGTGATGCTGAGGAAAGCTATTTCTCAAGACTGCTCATCAGATTTGCGTGCAGTTTTTTTTATTCTGTTCCTGGATGATCTGGCCAGGGTGTAACAAGCTGCTTTTTTTAAAAACTGGTGCTGATAATTAATAACAAACAATTAAAATTTGATAAATCTCGTCATTGTGGGCTACATCAAATTCAATGTTGCATAAAAATTTTTGGAGGGGAAATTAAAAAAAAGGGCTTTGTAGCACCCTAGGATATCTATCCAGGGATGACCACAAAGAATTTCAGCTTTCTACTATGTCCTGGGATTTCTCCCGGCTCTTCCTCAGGCACACATGTGAACCACCCAGTTAGACCTCAGTAACTCTGGAACTGATCAACACAATTTCATGAAACTTTGCAGTTTCTCAAGTTTTAGTGTAGTGAACATACCCTGAAAGTTTCATCAAGATATCTCAAGAAATAAAAAAGTTCGGTCTCCGGGGTAGCCTCCCCCCTTAAAACAAACAGAAGGATTGTGCATTTGCAAATTGATTGGTCAACAGGCTTATCGGCTATTTTTCTTTTTTGATGGGTTGCCACTTGATTCGGCAAATGGCTTGTTGAATGTCAAGGAAGAGAGAGTGCATGGCAGATAGTAGCTTAAAATTTTCCGTCACTTCAACATGGATTTGGCTGTTGAGGAGCATCGACATCTGCAGATTAAGTGGCATGTTAATCAGTTGTCATGTAACTTGCGGACCTGGTAAGGCCTATAGTTTGCATACGGCATACAAATTTCTTTTACGAGGTTTCATACGTAACGCGCTGTTTCTGGGAGGTAGTTTTGTCACAGCTGGTGACTCAGGAGGCACAGAGATTGACACTGAAGTAACGTTGGTGTGAGAAAACCAAAGTGCTATCAGGATTTGTTGCACAAATGTGCTGCTTTGCATGTGCCTCGGGTTGCTCTAGGCTTGCTAAACTAGCCTGAGTACAGAGTACTTCCTCAAAAGGTGTTAAGCAATGGAGCCAGAACTTGTGAACATAGCCAATGTTGCTTAAGTTGACTTGCATTTATTTTCCAGACATGTGCTGTCTGTGAAGAGGCTTTCCAGCTTTTCTGGGCTGAAGAGGAGGAGCAGTGGCACTTCAGGGACGCCATACGCATCGAGAATAAAGCAAGTGCCTTTCGTTCTCCTTTTGATAGGAATTCTGCTGCTAGAGGCTGACCCTTCATGCACAAACAGATGGAAACGAAGCCATTGTTGGCGTGCACCACTGTGTATTATGTGAAACAAATGATTCAACCTCGCATAAATGTCCCTGATGTGACGCTGTAGTTCTGGACAAATGACCAATTTTTGTGTAGTGAAACTAACAGAAAGGGATTTTGGCAGGTTCATATGAAAGGTTCCCATAAGCTATTGCAGCGATACTAGCTCTATTAGCTTGTGAGTTGGCACTTTTTGGTGCAGAGTGTTGAAAGGCTTAAACCATGTTATACTTTTTTCTTTTTTTTTTCCCACATTAAGTAAACAGACTAGTAGTCATTGAATGTCATTACCAGGATGATCATCTTTCATGAACATGACAGCACTACAGGCTGCAGGGAATGCATTAATTGAGCAAACACACTTCTGTGCTTCCTTCTGGGCTTTTTGAGTCCCTTCTTTGCACATTGATCTGTCATCAAGGTCCTCTACCTGATGTCACCAAGTAAAAGCTGTTGATTAGTCACTCAACAAGGGACAATAGCCCCAATGTGACAAGGGCCAGAAGTGTGGGGAAGGGAGCGAGGCTTACCCATTGTACACCACTGGTCCTTTCATGAAGCATCCATTTAGCCACTGTTGGTGGCTGATGACGGGCACGCAGTGAAGTTGCCTGTTTTTTTCTTTATTATTATTATTTATAGTGGGCTCATGTGACCCGTAGCTTTTGCCACACTGTTTGGAGCTGGTGAGAGCATGTGTTAAGAATAGAAAATGGCATGTGGTGAGCATAGTGAAGGGGTGCCAAGCATCAGTAGTGTATGAAGGCATAATTTCAAGATGTTTTTTGTAAACTTGTACACAGCTATCGCTGTGTAGACAGGTTTTCAAGCTTCAAGTACACATAGTTGCCACGTGTGCTAAGGCTTTAGGACATAGCGCCCTGTCCTGTGCACTTTGACATGTCTGTGTTTTGCTATGGTTCACTGCCAGCAGTTTCTATTTATGACCCTGCTCGTGTGCTGGGCTGTTTGTTAACACAGCGATGTACTGCTCTGTTGGCAGGTGTACCACCCAGCCTGCTATGAAGACTTCAAAAGGGTAAATTTTTGCTTTCTACTTCTTGAGTTGGCATTACTTTCTCTGCAGTGTATTTCAGATAACGTTAAAGTTTTGTCTAAGTTGAGTAAACAGTTATATTCTAGTCAACCGTCTTGTGCATCTATTCCTGCTGCTGTGGAAAGTGGAAGAATGAAGTCCTTGGTGGCAGTTCTTCGTTTGTTGTCTCATTGCTACTTGTGCTTTTCTTTTATTGTTTTCTTGAAATTGGCCATCATTTTCCTCCAAACTGAAAATGCTGTTGCATCAAATGAGGCTAATAAAAAAATGCCTTGGCTCATGTCTACTGCTGAGTCTTTGCTGGCTGGCTCTGCAAAGGCAAGGATGAGAAGAGACCAACTGGCCTTTGAGCATCTTCTGGTGCACTCCAAGCCCAGGAACTGGCAGTGTTCTTTGGCTGTGCCATGTTCCGTAGGGTATTTTTATTTTTTTTTTGTTACTTCACATACCTATTCTTGCCTCAAGTAATGCAAAGACAGTATTTATGTACGAAGTGCCACTTTCTTTTACCACTTTTCTCTTGTTTGAGGTGACAGTGCAGTTTTAACTCAAAGCAAAACGTGAGGTGACAGTGCAGTTGTAACTCGTAGCAAAATGTGAATGCTAGGCCAATGGGCTCCTTTCTTGGCTAAGGGGATGGAAAGCATCCAAATGAAGCTGCCAACTCCATTGTGGGTGGGGGGTTGCTCTAAGTTGTCCCCATTTCTGATGCCCTCGGCGCTTCCAGGCGGCAGAAGCACCTAGTCCTGTCAAAATGGAGACTGAAGAAGCTCAGCCGGAAGCTGCCCCTCAAGAGGAAGATAAGAGCATGGACGTCGACTCCGGCGTCAAGGAAGAAGCTGCCAGCGAAGCGACAACCGAGGAGAGGCCCATCGACCAGAGTGGCTCTGACGAGAAGCCCCCCGAGGAAATGGCAGTGGACGAAGCTGCTGTTGTAGCGCCGGAGGGTACCGAGGGTAACGAGGCCGCTTGTGATAAGGGGGGATTACAAATAAAAGATGAGAATGCTAGCGGCGATATGCAGGACGATCCCGTAGTGGTAGTCGATAATCTCGGGGAGTTTGGGGTGTCTCTCAGTGACGCTGAACAGAACAATGACGAAGAGGAGCGGCCGCCCGAGACAGTCGAGCCAAAGGTTGTGGTCAAAAGCACTGGGGGCATTGTGATGAAAGTGAAAGCAGAGAGCATTCAGCCACCGATCTCTCCCGTGGTCTCACTCGACAACTGCCGACGCGCCTGACACTGCCGAGGGCGGTGGCAGCAACGAGCCGGCAGCACCTGCGCCCGACGAGTCGGCAAGTGATGAAGAGTTCCGGCCGCCTACTCCCGATCCACGTTTTCAGTCACTGCCGCCAGTGCAAAGGGGGAACGAGCTATCGGGGCTTTGCTGCATTATGTGACAGGGTTGTTGCCAGGAGCTCTTGTTTCATTTGGCTGGCCTGATGGGTTCATCGACAAGTACGCGACTCATTTGTAGGTTTACACTAGTCCTCTTTTAAACGACTAGGCAGTGCTTTCACTACAGCGTTAACGTAATCATGTGCATGAAAGGCTCTTTTTTTTTAGCTAAGTTAACAGGGTGTTGAAGACGAGTTCAGAATGCTGCATTTGTGTACAGCAGGAAAATTGTTTTATTAAGAGCAGCAGTCATTCACTTTTATTTCCAAATTGGCATACACAAGAAAAGATGCTGTACATTGATACTTCTTGGTGTGTAATCCACTAGGGTGTCAAAACTGACTCGGGTAAGGACAAGTGGAACTCTGTACAGACCCAGACTGCCTTTGTATATAAAATTCTTGTACATAAGTAAAAGTTTTATTTTCGTGTACAGAAGTGTACAATAAAAACAAGTCACCTTTCTTCAATGCTTGTTGGGTTGCCTTCTGTTAATGTTATCTTTTCTTTTTCTACAATTCATATTTGCAAATGTGCTGCGTGTACCTCATACGATACTAATAAAACGGCGTTGTTTGGGAGTTTCTTCTACATGTCTTTTTCGCCAACTATGTCGAGGGCTTCGGCCTCTCTGTGGTTGGCGATTTTCATTTTTGACACAATGCATCATTATATGGCAGTGGAGCTGCACTCTTAACGAGGGATTGAAATAGAAGATTGCCATGCGTCCCTCAATGCAAAGGTAAGTGCGCAGCGGTTATGTAAGGACTCCAGTGCACAGTTGCGCAACAATTTGTTTCAGTTTCGGTTAGCCAGAGTCCGATCATCAGCCTGTTAGAAAACCACGGATAGTTGGTTCGCTATGAACGAGTAATCTGCACCAACGCACTGTTTGTACGTAGGCATTGTAAGCGCCTGAAATATCGCCTCTCAAATACAGTTGCCATCGCCGCAGCCGCAAGCTGCGGCGGCGGCTGCGGGGCGACGGTGGCGTCACAGCGTAGCGGGACAGGGAACCTCTGCAGTTTCGGTCTGTTTCGGTGCTGGTTTCGGGGTCACAACGTCACGAAGTCGCTTGACGTACCGAGATGCGCGCGCATCGCGCACTAGTGCATTTGTGTATGTTGTGCTTTCCGTAGCCGCAACGAGCCGATGTGCTGCAAAAACGCACTGATGGACCAAACGAGAGTTGAAATGAAATCCTGAAACTAGCCGTGGCTTTCTAGGGAACATGAACGGTTCTCTTGTAGGACCGAAGAAAACCGCAATATGTCGCTACTTCGCTACCGGGGGAACTTGTTTCTACGGTTCCGAGTGTCAATTCCTGCACGGACCGTCTACCACTCCTTGCTTGAACACTGACCTAGGAATACGTGATTCACCACTGTCACTCATGGTGCGGACACCCGAAGGTGAGAACATCCGTTGGTGCGGCGCCGTACGTGTGCGTCGTATCGACGGCTGGCAGACTGCGTGACCGAGTCAAACCCGTGTTGCGCAAGCTTCCCCACACTGCACCACTACCACCGCTGGTCGTGAACAGCTGCACGTTACGACAACAGACCGTCGCCGCACTCGGGATCATGACCGTCGTAATTTCGCGAAAAATTGCGTAGTAACGACACATTTGGCTCTAGGCATTTATGCTGCCTGTTCCGAGCTCGCAATGTCAAGTAAGTTCAGATATACGCTTTTGAAAGTCTTGCGGTCTGTCTAGGCTAAACAACCATTGTTTGTTTTTGTGCCAGCCGTAAGCTTCAGTTGTCTTTGTTTACAGCGGGTTATGTTTTCGTGTGTCTTGAACACGTTAAAGACTGTCACGTGTGGTCAGTAACTTGTACAACATAATCAAAAGCACGTGAAACATCAGCTGGCCGCGGTCGTTTGGCGTATGGTGCGATTGGCACAGGATTTGAGGGCTCGGCGCGTGGGGGGGTGGTGGGATTAAAACGCATTTAATCGAAGAAAACGTTGCGGCTTGTAACGCGAGAAACTGACGTTTTCGAAGGCGCATTATCTGTTGCTGATTGCAACGACGTATTTAGATGGGGCCGATCGCTGTCAGAGTTAGTGGACGGAAGGCCTTGAAGCGTGCACCTTTCCTCCTCTCGTATTAAATAAAAGAGTCGCTCGGACGGTGTGATCGAGTCTCCCTTCGCTACTGCGTTGAAAATGTCGCTGCGTGTCCACAAATTAAAAGCTTAAAACGTAGAATCAGTCTCGGTGTGGCCTGAACCGGATTGAGTGTGTTAAACGGTGCGAAATTTCAGGTACCACAAGTCCCGCCTTGGACCCTGTTTTCCAAGCTTTTTCACCACCATCGAACCTCCCAGCTGAGTCCAAACTCAAAACATACATGAATGTGAGTCTGTTGTTTTGAAGATGCAGCAAAAACTTGTCTCGTACTCGTAAGGAATTTTAAATCGTGTTCGCTGTGGCAGGTTGATGGCACTGCGGTGGTGACCTTGAGCAAAAGCCACATTTTTTTTTCCCTCGATAACTGAGACCCAAGATCCGTTCAGCATGACATTTCAGAGCAGTATTCCTGCAATGAGAGTTAGCATGCCTTTTTTTTTTTTCTATTTTTCCTCAGGAATTCACCTGTAATAATAAATTTGGATGTTTTTACTACGATTGCATGAGTGATGGTAGTGCTTAATTACACGATGCTGAAGTTATTTCTTAGTCTAGCAACTGCTATTGTTGTTGAATAAACATGGGTAAGTTGTGTGTCATTTCTGAAAGCTTTTCGATTTTCAGGTATCCGCACGCACAATTTCACCGTCCTCACTGGACAAATCGAAAATGTTTTCATCTTCAAACAGCATCTCACCCAATGAAATTACAAGTGCCCTATCATCATTGGCTCTGGACTCTGCGAGAAAGGTGACTCGGGTTTTTGTTACCCAGAATAGGGTTTCCTAGCTTTTTGTACCGAACTCTGCAAATTGTAGTTTCAGCCTGTTGCAGGGACCATGACTGAGCTTGACCGCTCGCTGTGGTAGCTTAGCAGCTACAGTGTTGTGCTGCTATGCACAAGGGTGTGGGTTTGATTCCCAGCTGCGCGCCAACATTTCGGTGGGGGTGAACATTAAAGGGACACTAAAGAGAAAGACGATTTTTCTCGTATTAGTAAAGGACTTTCAGGATACCAAAATCGCCATGCTTGCCGCGAGAAGACACACAAAAAGAAAATGCTGGTAGCGACGCCACGTTGAAGTTCTCGCACTAATCGCCTTGACGTCACAGATTTTGACGGTGTCTACTATGGCCTACGTAGTTCCTTGCCTGTAAATATGAATTACATTGTCCTCTGAGGGGGCCAGAGACTTAACATAGCAAGCTTCAGGATATCTTGTTGAACAGATGTTGCCAAAATTTCAAAACACACTGAAATCCGTGGCTTGACATGCAGAGATTTCGACATGAAATTTAAAAATGAAACTTTGACCTTGATTTTCTCATCTATTAGTAGGCGTATGATGGTGAAATTAATGTTAGTAGAGTTTTAAGAGTATAATTTATCAGTCTAAACTGATTTGTTGTTTCACTTTAGTGTCCCTTTAAGGTACTACAGGTGTTAGAAATTAACTTGGAGTCCCAATTACTCCACGCCTCATAACCATATCATTGTTTTGTAACTTTAAAACACCAGAATTCAATGTGTTTTTTTTTTAATTATTGAGCTGGAACATCAACCGCTTGCCAGTCGAAGCTGTTAATCGGGGCCATGAGTGCTCTGATGAGGCTGGTACAGTGATTTGCGTAAGTGCAAACCATCGATTGAAGTTATGCACAACTTTGTTGCAATGCTGAGGTCTTCTGGACTTACCATTTCTACTATTTTCCCTCTGGCAGGCTCCGAACCCTGGTGCTGCTGAGTTTGTACCAATGAACAGCATGTTAGGCCCCGGCCAATTAACACACAGCACCAGCACACCCTCATTCTCACAGTTTTCTGGAAGTCTAAACTTGACCCCTGGCACCAGCCCATACAGCCGGTTAGCACCTGGTAAGTAGTGTAACCACCAGCAGTGCTGGTTTATCTGGTTTGTCTTTTAAATGAATTCTGTCTCGTGTTCTTTTTAAATTGTAGAGATTGATGGTGCCACATGCTCTGCACAGACATAAATGGATGATGTTTAGCAAGAGTGTGGGATAAAAAATTTGGTGCTAAAGTTAGTCTCAACACTGACATTCCGATTCTTAACAAGGGAAAGTTTGCTCATGCATAACAATATGTTTGGTCAAAACATGGTGTCTGTGACACGCTTTCAGATATACAGCTTCTTGCACGCAGTCAATTGATGAAATCGTCTCTGCAACATGTGCTTGGGGTTGATTTTCATTCAAAAGTGTCCATTTGTGGCTGTTTATGACTTTAATTTACTAGGGTTATTTGCTACCAACTTGGTCACATAGGCTCTGCAAGTTGCCGCCTATCTGAATGAGTGTTAAAAAGGAAAAGCTGCCAGAACACTAAAAAATACTTTGAAATCCATGATGTTCTATCAACATACCTGTGTGGCAGCTTTGACACTGAAATAAAGGGAAAATTTTTTTTTATCTACTAGTGTGCTAAAATTTCCTCTCAAACTAGTGTTAATAAAGTCCCCAAAAAAATTGTGTTGCAGAGTTTGACTAACCTATTGTTGCCCTTAAATGTCCTTTTAGCTAACACCTATAAAATTTTTTTTTTAAATGTTGGTCTCAAGCATTTTTTTCCTACTTGTTTTGACAGGCCGGGCCTTGTTTATTACGCCTTGAACTGAACATGCCACACCCTACAACTTCAAGTTACAATGGGGAGGCATGGTGTGACTATTGCACACCTCTGCTAACTGTAAGGGTAACAGCAGAAATCTCGGAATATTGAATACCTAGGTTTGTTGATGCAACGGAGCAAAAGAAACTGCACAATCATAATGAAGATACTCAAATATAGCAGCTCAGTGTTATCCTTCTGTACCCTCATTGTGATTGTGTGCAGGTTTCTTTCACTATGCACAGACCTCTAAGCACATTTTCTCTCAATACAAAAATTAAAAAAAAAGAAGCTAAATTCAGCAGTTTATCTGCGTGATTATGCACATACCTGGGTGCATTTGCTTAAACACTCTTTCAAACATTTTTGATTTCTACAAAGAAAATTTTTTTCTTTCGCACTTTTATATTTGAGCTTAATCTTTCTCCATGGATGTTATAATATAAATGGTTTTTCTGTGGATGGCTTTTTTCTTTATGTATTTATTCATGGCTATCATTTTGGTAAGCATGCATTATTTCACAGAGCTACAAAAGTATGTTATGCCTAAGAACTTACTCCTGTTTGAGTAATAATTATACGTGCACAAAGCTTAGCCATTGTGCATCCCACTGATAACAGCAGTAAGCAGTAGTACACAATTTTTTACCCTTCCTTAACATTTTGTATCTTACCCTGTTTATTCATTCATCCATTTATTTTTGTGTGTATGTGTTTAAGAAAACTGTTGGAGCAATGTCATCTGTCAGTGTGCAGCTCTCCAGTGAAAGCTTCTTGTGTTGCTTCTTGTGTATTCCTGCCACTTTCGATGAAGTTTTAGAAGCTGTATTATCTTCATAGTTCGACAAAATTAAAGTGTGAACATTCTGGCCTTTGATACAGACACGCCATCTGGCCTCTCTCTGGGTAAAATGGAAAGTCCTGGCTTGTCTCCTGATGGCTCTCCTCTTGTGAGCCGCCGCAGCCAGTCACCAATGTCAGTCGGAGGCTACTTGAATGCACAGCGGGAATCTTTTCCTCCAACAACAGTTTATCAGGTTGGTTGCATGTTTATATTTCATTTAGTTCTATTGCCTTTGTCTCTGTCAGCCCCATTTGGGCAATTGCAATTGTGGAAAGAAATGCATGCATAATTTGGAAAATCATGTGTTGTCAATAGAAAGAGGAGCAAAAGTACTACAGTTGAAATGTGATTTAACGAAGTGATCACCTTGCTCAAATTTTGTTAAATTGGGAAGTTCGCAAAATCTAGAAAGTAGATTCTGGGTCCTTCGCAATCTAAGTTTGTAACGTAGCGACACCCAAAAGCTACTGCGGCATTGTATTTGCCGCTAACCCACACGTGTGAAAAGCCCGATAGGGTGGCCTGGATGTGGAGCCTTCCATATCTGGGCAATGCAGTCCAAGTAGATGAGCATGTAAAACTGTGACAGGCTGCTGATATGCAAAGATTGTACAACTTTGTGTTGGAAAGTGTAAAATTTTTTTTATTGAGTGCATTTCATATTTAAAGTAACTTCGTTTTCCTCACACTTCATTTGGACCTGTGAAGTACCTGCACTGTATTAAGCCAAGCAAACAGATGAGGGTCGCTAAGCCCAAGCTCTTGCTGCAGGAATTCTTGGGCGGCACCACCTACTTTTACCAGCACGAAGAAGCCGGAAACACGACGGAGGAAGGCCAGGCTGTCCTACTTCCTGAGTACCAGATGTATCCTGGCAACCCAGCACACATAGAGTTCATGAAGCCCAAAGCCAATGCACCCTCCTTCTTTCTTCCAGATGAGCTCAGAATGGTATGCCAGGTCTGCTAGTTACAGTATGTTCTCGCTGCTAGATTTCAAGGTACAGTATAACCTCGTTACAACGGATCTGTTTACAACAGACATTCGGATATTACATACCATTTTGCGGCGTTATGCCGAACTCCGTATTTGTTCCATTGATTGAGCTTCGTTTACAACGGATTCTGGTACAACGGACATTCGGATATAATTGACAAAAATGTCAGGCCAGCAAGGTAATCAGGACTCCCTTAGAGCGGACTTTTCTACCACGGACATACCAAATCCAATAACTTCGGACTTCAAACATCGCTTAGCATACTTTCGGGGAGGGAACAGCGCGCCGCGGATATCGACGTACAGATTTAAGAGCGAAGGCCGCCGATCTCCGGTCTGTCAATAATCAGCTATATGCCTAGCTGTAGGAACAAAAAATTGGCGCGCAGTGTGCTTGGTGTTGCGTTTTGAGACGCTGACGCGCGAAATTGCTAGCCGCTGCCACCGCTTCTCTGAGCGGTCGCTGCACGGCGAGCTTGGCCTGGGGGTTCGCTGCCGATGTGCAAAATGCCCATCCGTGGTTCTGAGGAGCCAGCGGACGATGCGATTTATTGCTTGCGATGAAGGACATTGCGGTTTCTTCGCTCTCGCATGTTTGATAGCGCGATGTTCTTGCCCGCATTGTTTGGATTTGTCCCGTACATCGGCATCGTGAGCGGAGTTAGGCCTAGCCACGACATCGAGTAGAAAGCTCGGTTGTGATGTGTGTGGCTGCGGCGCCTGATGTTTCAAAGTACATCATGCTCGATTGTGAGTACAAAGAGTTGTCCCGCGGTGGTCTTCGTCATAAGCTCCGAAGTGCTGAAAGAAGAATCTCTAACAGCAGGGCCAACGAGTCAACGCTATTAGTCACATGTCTGCGATGTTCACGACGAGTGTGCCGCGCTATCGTAATCTGATGATTGAGCTTCCGCTGCAGCTGCCAAACTAAAACGTTCTAAATTATCGTTGACCCGTGAACACAGAACGAGTGAGAACGCGTCACTAAGTAGCGCAATTTTCGACAGCCACGACCTCGCAACGCACAAGCAGCAGACGATGATCCCGAAGCGAGCATCATGGCAGAACCAGCCAATTGGAGGCCTTGAATTGAACTTCAAACATGTGCGTTTTGTACGCTTGTTACTGAATGGAGGAGCTAGCTGAACCGGAGAACTTGAACACTGAGAAATGCTCTTAACGACAAGCCCAAAATGGTGGCGCCCGGTTGCGCCATTGTCGAGCTATAATTTTTTAAAAAACACTTTTTTTTTTTGCTATTTCCGCAATTTTTGCCAAGTCGGCAGATGCAAGAAAGAAAATTGTATAGCACTTCTACATAGTTTTCAGTGAAGATGTTTTGGAATCAGATAGAAAATCGGCTACAGAAACTGAAAATGCGATTTTCCTAAAATCTCATTTTTTTTCTTTTTTTTTTTGGTCCCCCGTTAAAAATTAGACCATGTTTGTGACTCGTACTTCTCTCCGGTTATAACAGACCCATTCAGTGTTTACATAAAAGTCTGTTGTAACAGTACCTGGATTTTACGTACTCCCTTAACAGACCAAAATCCTCTTCACTGTGAAGGTCTGTTGTAATGAGGTTATACTGTTGTATGTGCCAATTCAGCTTAGGCAATTGCATTGTCACGAATGACGAGAACCAACCATGAAATGTGTTTATAGAACAACAGAATCACGTGAAGGTAAAAGATACGGTCAAAACATGGCAACCCACAACGCTTTGTTTGCATCTTCATCTTTGTTTATGCAAACAAAAGCAGTTTTTGCCATACAAAACATGAAACGAGTGAATGAACTACTATACTAGTCTTTTAGGTTTCATATCTGTATGCTGCAGCCTGTTTTCTCCCTAATCCTGTGGACACTCAAAAGTGTAGTGACAAACAGCTGCAATTTCTCTGATGGTTCTCGATATGCAAACCTGTTGAGACAGTACAATTTTAGCTGTGAGCTTTGATAATAATATTTTGAAAGAGTATGATGTTTTAGAAAATCTTCTTTATGCAGAAGCTCTTCTGAAGCTCTTCTTTATGCAGCCTCTCGTTATTCTCGTTCTTGTTAATTCTAAGCCTTTAAGTTGCTCTTTCTAGCAGCGTTAATTTCCTCATGCCAGCAATTGCTGTTTCCTTCTGCAACGTTATTTTATACGTTTTTTTATGCCTTGTTGCAGGACATCTTGCATCGTCAGAGTTTAAGCCTTGCTCAAAGAAACCCAGAAGTAAACACTGGTGCGTAGGCATTTTCTCCTCGCTATTCTTTCTTAGTGCTTTTCTCTTCTCTCGCTTGAGCAATGTTACCCTCTGTGATGGCTTTCTGGCACTGAGGTCACATGTTTGATTCCTTGCTTCGGTGATCAAATTCCAGTAGAGGTGGAATGGGAATTGCTTGTGGTCTGACATTTAGGTGCACTTTAAACAATCTTAGGTGGTAAAAATTAACCAGGAGCCATTTACTAGTACGTCTACCACAGTCTGTATGTTGCTTTGTAGCAATAAAGGGATTCTGCAATGCCTTCCCAAGTTATAATTGAATTAATGACCTAACCATTGGCTTGGTAGCCTCACAAATCTCCTGCCACAAGAATTTTTTGTACCTGTCAAGTATAAGAGGAGCTGTCGCTCAACACGAGCGTACTTTCTCTCTCCTTTTATTCCCATGAAAGCACTTGGGTATTAGGCTAGGGGACAATACTACACGGGAAGTATGTGGCCTGCAATACCGTATGTCAGCACACTGTTCGTGAAATCAGCCAATACCTGTTGTGCCTGCTTGCTCCTACTTTCTTCGTAATTTGCTGAGGAGAAAGCAAATTATTTTTAACTGTTTTTCACACAAAGTTCCATGTTACGTGCAGTGCAGTAATATTTGGCTCGTGTATACAGGAGGCTTGTCTACAGATTGACGATCTTTTCTGTCTATGTTGAAAAAGCGTTGGGCCTCTTTAAAGGGGCCCTGCAACAGTTTTCCAAGTAATCATCGAATGAACTTACTATTGGAGTTTACTGCTTCACCAATCAATTGCCGCAGAAGTTTTTCTGTTCCGTCCAGTGCAAGCGGATTTACACGGATTTGTTGCACGCTTTAAGTGCTTTTGCTCTCCTTTCGTCCCAATGAGCACACTGAAATCTACATTAGGGGGGGGAGGGTGGAGGGTAGTGGAGGGGGGGAGAGGGGGATGAGGAGGAGGATGTCAAAGGCGCAAGAAGCTATGTCAGTGTAATGACCTTGAACACTTTCTCTTTTTTTTTTCTTTGGGCGCATCGACTCACGTTCGGTTTTATCACGAGTGAGTTAGTGTATCTACTGTGTGTACAGAGCACGGCCCCTGCACGTGGCGGCACCCCTTGATGGCCACAGTAACTACGCTGCTCAAGAAAGCTCAAATCAGTCAATGGTGGTGACCTTCCCCCTGTTGACATAGTCGGGCCCGTCGATGACATAATTTGCCGAGGGAAGAGCCACCGACTTTTAACCATCTTTGAAATGCAGTTGTGAATTCCCTGCCGCGTGCAGTGCTATAATGTTTGACTCGCATGTTCGGAGGAGCCGCGACCATTGATCAGCAGTGTTTTCTGATCATGTTCAAAAAGCATTGCAGGGCCGCTTTAAACCTAACAATTTAAACACTCTTACAGTTCAAGACCAGTAATGCAAGTTTTGCTAATGTATTTCTAGTGCTTCGCTTCATAACCACAGCTTCTGATGTGTAATTTGAGTTATTGGCCAGGCTACAAGCACATGCCATAAAGAGTTGGCTTTAGTCGATTCGTATTCCTTGCTTTTGTGTAAGTGAGACATTTCTCATAGTGAATGCAAGTGCCAGTTTAAAGTTTTTCAAGCTGTAGTGTTCAGTTTTTGCTAGCAACATTCCTGAGTACTGCCTTAGGTACCGTTAATTTGTAGCTCTACCTGCTTCAGAGGAGCTGGTCTAAAGACAGAAAACTAGGGGTGTGCGAATATTCGAAATTTCGAATATTTTTCGAATAGTGTTTGCTATTCGATTCGATTCGCACTGGAATTTTACTATTCGAACTTCCCCAAAACAAATACAGTCAACGTCCGATTGAAAGTGACCCCTTCAGATTTTCAATATGCTTCACCTCATTACACTCTCGTATTGCGGCAAAGCTGCTTTTCAAGCTCCGTTACTGTCGAACTTGGCCAAGAGACAGTCAACGTCCGATTGGAAGTGGTCCCTAGATTTTCAGTATGCTTCGCCTCATGACAACCCGATATTGCGGCAAAGCTGCCTTTCAAGCTCCGTTACTGTAGAGAGAACGTCCGATTAGAAGTGGTTCCTAGATTTTCAATATGCTTCACCTCATGACAACCCGGTATTGCGACAAAGCTGCCTTTCAAACTCCGTTACTGTAGAGATAGTCAACGTCCGATTGGAAGTGGTTCCTAGATTTTCAATATGCTTCACCTCATCACACCCCGGTATTGCGGCAAAGATGCCTTTCAAGCTCCGTTGCGGTCGGAAATGTATTAACTCAAGAAAACGCTGGTTCCAACATGGAGATGAAAGATGTGGCAGAGGTGGGGGCTCAATTAATGCTGTTTTGGACCTGAAATTTGCGCAGGAAGTCCGAAAAATAGGAAGCCGAAGCTTTTTAGCATCCAAAATTTCAGATGTTCTTATATATCGACGTCTACGAGGCAGATTTGGAATTCCGGAGTTGAAGGGAGCACACCCTTGTCCACCACATCAGTTGGGCTTCCACAGAAGTTGAAAGAGGAGGAGAAGCTGAGGAAATGGCATCTTTGCCTACCACATGTAAAGTGTTGTCGGCAGCGCTTTGGTTTAACCAAGTCATGTACATAAATAGAATTCAGTCTCTACATTGCCTCATTCTTGATAAGACAAATCCTCTCTAACTTTTTTTTCTGCAATTTCGCTTCGAAGTATTCGAAATATATTCTAGAAATATTCGACAAATATTCGAAAAATATTCGATTCGATTCGCACTCACACTTCAATATTCGAATTCGCTTCGCACCCAAAATTTTGCTATTCGCACAGCTCTACAGAAAACCTGTGTGTTACCTCCCGGATGAGCCAACTCAGTATGATGGATAAGAACAGGACAAATTTGAATGGATTGAAATGAAAGGAAAACGAATGGAATGCAGTCTATGTCATGCTGGAGTTTTCTCGAATCGGTGACGCTCTTTATCACAATTGTGCATGTCAAAGATCAAGTGGTTCCACTAGCATTGTACAGCTGTCTTAACCGATGGTCTGTTTTCACAACGGCACTCTCTGCATCTTGCAGACCTGCCAGCAGAAGTGGACAACTATCATAACATTTGCCCGCTGGAACCAAGTTCCTCGAACGGGCCGCCCAAGTCCAGCACTTTTGGATATGTGACGTCCGTCTACAAGGCAACGAACATCAAGACTGGCTGCTGCTACTGCTTGAGGAGGGTGCATGGTGGGTTTGTCGTCCATTCTAAATTATCCATATACACATTTGAAATAATTTGCCTAAATTTGAATAGTTGCTTAGCACGTAGTCAGACTTTCTTACAACGGAGTTCTAAAATATATACCGTATTTGCACGAATATAACGCGAGTTTTTTTCCAAAAATTTGCAAGTTAGATAGGCGCCTCGCGTTATATTCGGGTTCGTGACAAAAATAACACTAATATAGCGCGAAATTTTTTCGAGCTTTTTTTTTTTTCTTTAAAAATCTTCGTCCCTGTAGCGTGCGCCGCACGTTCCAGGGACTTGGCGGGTTCGTCGCACCATATAGCACATTTATTCCTACTTGCGCCTCCGGTGACCGCGCGCGGGAAGGCACCGTGTCGCCGACGCCTGCCTGGCGTCTCGGAACACCGCCGCTCAGTACGGAAACCTCGTGCGTATCGCAGTCGACGCACGCGCCACTACGGTATGCTGCGGCGATCGCATTGTGCCGTTAGCGCTGCTAGCGCTATGGGAGCCACAGTGGCAACACGTGGATAACAATCATTTCGGAATAACTTCGCCTCCTTACGCCTCGCGCTCGCTCATCGCTGTGTTCGGAACGCACTTTCTTCCGCATTGCCTGCCATAATGAACAAGCGGACTCAATATACTGCCGCGTTTAAAAAACAGGCGATCCTGCTGGCCGAAGAGAGGGGAAATTCGAGTGCGGCGCGGCATCTCGGAGTGACGGAGTCAACCGTTCGAGGTTGGAGGAAGTGCCGTGACCGCATCTTCCAAGCTGCACCGACTCGCAAGGCGTTCCGTGGGCCCAAGACCGGCCGTTTCCCGAAAATTGAAGAGGACCTAGCAGAATTCGTGCGCCAACGTCGCGGCCATTTTCTGCCTGTCAATGCCAAACTCGTGCAGATCAAGGCAAGGGAGCTTGCACGTGAGGCCGGCGTGCCCCGTGACACCTTTAAGGCCAGTCGCTCGTGGGTGCAGAAGTTCATGCGTCGTGCGGGATTCTCGCTTCGCCGAAGGACTTCGATTTGCCAGAAGCTTCCGGCGGAGTACGAAGAAAAGCTAATTGAGTTTCAGCGGTATGTAATTAAGATGAGGAGGGAGAAGCAGTACCCCGTAGGCCAGATCGGAAACGCGGATGAGACGCCAATCTTTTTGGACATTCCGGCTGGCTACGTGATCGACGAACTCGGCACCAAGGAGGTACGCGTCCGCACAACGGGCAACGAGAAGACTCGGGTGACGGTGATGCTGGCGTGCACGGCGGACGGCCGCAAGCTGCCGCCTTTTCTCATATTTAAAAGAAAGACTCTCCCAAAGAACGAGACATTCCCGCCCCGGATGTACGTCAGGTGCAACGAGAAGGGCTGGATGGACAGTACCATGATGAAAGAGTGGATCCGTGTTGTGTGGGGAAGACGTCCGGGTGCGCTCCTCAACACTCCAGCTATGCTTGCGCTAGACGCATTTAGAGGCCACTTGACCGATGAGGTCAAAGAAGCGCTCCGCAAGTCTAACACCGACCTTGTTGTCATTCCCGGAGGAATGACTTCGCAGCTCCAGCCACTGGATGTCTGCATAAACAAGCCCTTCAAGGATCTCGTACGACGGGAATACGAGCAGTTACTGGAGGCTAGCAATCGCCAACTGACTCCATCGGGTCGCATGAAGCGAGCGTCAGTGAGCGAGGTCGCTCGATGGATTCATAATGCTTGGGAAGCCCTGCCGTCGGCAATAGTGTCACGGGCATTCCTGAAGTGCTGCCTCTCGAACAGCCTGGACGGCACGGACGACGACGCGGTTTTTGCCGACAGCGACAAAGACTCGAGCAGCGAGGAAGAGTAATCAGGCGAGCTAGTGGTTCTAGCATTTCCGACGGATGTAAATGTAAATAAAGCCCTGCGCGCGACCACTTTTTGACTGCTGTTTACAGTTGCATCACTTCGCGTTATAATCGTAATAAACTTTTTTTTTTTTCGTCCAGGCCGATAGTACCCCCCTCGCGTTATATTCGCGGTCGCGTTATTTACGTGCAAATACGGTAAGTGAAATCCCGTTATTGCAAACCTCAGATTAACGAATATTTCGAAAATCCCCTTCCAAATGTCCATTGGTTCAATGTAAAAATATTTCACTACTACGAATTTCAGAACAACGAATGTTTCAGAATAACGTATCAAATTTTATCACCCTGGTACCTTGAAAGCACTTCAAAATAACGAATTTCTAGCGTAAAAAATTACGTGCGGCGGTCTAAATGCCCACTTCCATATGTGACACTATCATCATCATCAGAACTCCTGCTCATTTCTCCAAGCGTTGCCCTATGCTAAACGCGCTAGCCTGGCTAGCCCTATCGCCATCGCCTGTACCTTGTTTTGCATGCTCGTTGAGCCAGGTTGAGCCTAACCTCACCGCCTAGTTACATCGACCAGCAACGTTGCACGATTGTCGGACGGCTCTTTCTCGTTTAAAGGTTAGAGTGATTCGTTTCTGCGTTCGCGATGAGCTCCGGAAGCAGCGCAAAAAAGAAATGGAGGCAGTTTTCTTTGAAGAAAAAGTGGACATTATTTCTGAAGTGGACGCCGGTAAAAAACAATCCACATTGCGAACAAGATGGGGGTTGCACCATCAACTGTTGCAACCATCCTGAAGGACCGACAAAAGATCCTCGAGCTGCACCGAGGGTCCCAACTCGCACCGTCAAGAAAACGGCTCCGACTTCGGAACTTTCAAGACGTGGATGCTGCAGTGCTGATTTGGTTTCTAAGTCGTTATACAAAACATACCGTATTTATTCGAATATAGGTCGACCTTTTTTTCCCAAAAATGTTGCCCATAATCAGCTATCGACCTATATTCGTGACCAAAGAATCTCGACCTATATTCGCGATCAAAGCGACCAAAAGCACCGCACCTATGCCGTTCAACTGCCGCGCCTGCTGTTCTTCAAGCAGTTCCTGCTACATACGCACATTATATACCATAAAATCTGTATAAAAACCGTGCACGTTCGTTTTTTCCGACTAAGTAACTAAGAAAAAAAAGTTATTTGTGCAGTAGCTGCACACCGCCTTTTCAAAGCCCCCGCGAAATGCAAGCCGCTCCGCCATGTTTGCGCTGGAACCCGTGATTTCCCTAGGTAGGCCGTGAAGTCCCTAGCCCCCTAGCCGTGCTGCCTGCCGACGCGCAGCGCACTGGCACTGGCCTAAGGCCTCACTCTTGTTTGTTGTTTGATCTGACGTGACGGTTCGCACGTTCGCATTTGCAAATGCGCGGTTGCGACGGTGTCACGTCGGTAGAGCTACACAGCTGACTTCAAGCGTCAAGTGATACTTTTTGCCGAGAATTCCAGCAGTTGTGCCGCTCAGCGTGAGTTCGACGTAAAAGTTGATTAGGGGTTGGCGGAAGCAGCGGGACCGACTGTTCGCGTGCAATGGATGGCGTCGTGCTTTTCGCGGCCCAGCAACTGGCAGGCATGACGCTCTTGAAAAAGAACTGAGGCTCCGGGCGTCAAGGAGGCCCTGCAGAAGGCCAACAGACCTGGTCGTCATACCGCTAGTATGACGTCCCGGCTACATTAAGGACCGGGTGGCGAAGAGTTACAAAGAGTGGCTTGAAGGAGGATGCTGCAATGACACCGACCGGGACGCCGCGAGAAGGGCTTCCCTCAATGACGTTGCGACGTGGGTGAAGGCACGCGCGGGAAAGACTTGCCAGCGGAAATTATCGTGACTGGCTTTAAAAAGTGCTGCATTTCCCACGCAATCGATGGCAGCGAAGTCGACGTCATTTGGTATGCCGAGGATGCTCTGCGAAGAATCCGACAACCCTTCCTTGCACATCTGACGAACATGACACTCCCGGCAGCGACTAGGGCGCTAAGTTAATTGCAAATAAAGGTGTGCTATGTTTCAATTTTCCTGTTTCTAAAAAAAAAACATGGGTCGACCTATTTTCGAATAATTTTTTTTATCTCTCGTAGAATGCTATAAGTAGGGTCGACCTATATTCGTGCCCGACCTATTTTCGAATAAATACGGTATCCCCTTTTGTTTTTTTTAGCAAACTTATAGCTACCTCAATAAGTAGCTGATGCTGTGTTGCAGTTGTGAGCACTGTCTTTTTTGTAACCTTGGATTGTAGATGCCAGATAAACTGTCAGTTTATCTTTGCGACATTGTCAGAAATGAGAAGAAACTTACAAACATAGTACCGCCAATTATATTACTTGTCGAGGAATGAGATGGCCTGAATTTTGGTACTATAAAAAAGAAATCGCCTGCTAGGTCTGGCATATTCTTTTTCTTCTGGTGACAAAACATTGAGGTTTAAGTCCCTGGTTAATGTTTAGAATTAACCTGAGGGTTGAATTCTTTTGCAAAATGCACTCCTAAGATATGTATTTTTTATTGCTGAATTAAATTCTTCAGAATTGTTCTATTAAGAAACAAATTGTCTGAAAAATTTTTGCGTGACCCTAAAGTGATAAAAAACATTTTTGTTGTTACATACACATGGTCTATTTGTGAGTAACATCAAGCAAAAAAAACATACCGTATAAACGCGTGTAAGGGCTGCACCTGTGTAAGGGCCGCACCCATTTTTTTTGAAGTGCATATTCTAAAAAAAAAAAAAAAAGATCCGCGTAAGGGCCGCACCCACACTTTTCCTCAACCAATACGCATTCAAAATGCCGCGCGCGCGTAAGCTTCTAGGCATAGTCAATAGATGGCGCAAGGAAACGCAACCATCATCATCGTCACCAGAGTATATATATATCTATAATATATATATATCTATATATATATATATATATATATATATATATATATATATATATATATAGATATATATATATATATATATATATATATATTGGATTTTATTCGTGTTAAGATGTTTGTGAAGTGAGCTAAAAATTTTACTTTTTTATTAGTATTCATAGACCCGCCAATGAAAGGTTAAAGCAGGATTTTATCTTTAGCTTCTCGCATCTCTATACAAACGCGCTATCGGCGCTATCCATATCGGCATTAGCATCAACAAACTTTGGCATGGCGTTCGCGTTGTTCGGTTTTGTGCAGTTCAGCGTTCAGCTAGAGTTCACTGTAGTTCTGCCAGCCATTTGCTGTAGTTTTCTGCACTGTTCGATGACCTTCGTGCTAGCTTGTTTTCTACACGGCGTTCCCGTTTTTGGCAAGATGGCAAGTACCCGAATAGCTACACTGCTGGCTATAAGTTGAAGGTGATCGAGTATGCTCTCGAGCATGGAAAACGTGCCGCCGGCAGAAAATTCGACGTTGACGAGAAGTGTGTTCGACGTTGGTGTGCCTCAAAAAGAAGCCTTGCGAAACACAAAACAGCACTATCGCGCTTTCCGAGGAGAGCAGTGCAAGTTTCCCGATTTGGAAGAAGACTTGCTCCGCTATGTGACTGAAGTGCGGAATGATGGTCTTGCACTCACAACGGACATGCTGCGTGTGAAGGGACTAGCCTTGGCGAACTGTACTTGGGTGGATCCTATCTGCGTGGAGTTCGCTGTCGACGGACATTGTGTCCCGAAGTTTTAAAGTCGCCGGGATATCTAACAGCTTGGATGGCACGGAAGATGACTGCTTGTGGGGTGGGTGACGGCGCTTCACAGAACACCATCTCATCTCGGACTCCAAGTCTGAGGACTCGCCGAGAGTGACGACGATTGAGCACGTATGTCGCAAGAAATGTCGTATACTGCAATAAACGCTCTTCGTTCGCTAACTGGTGCGTTTTACTTAAAAAAAAAAAAGTCGCGTGTATGGGCCGCACCCTGAAAATTGGCCCTCATTTCTTTAAAAAAAAGTGTGGCCCTTACACGTTTTATACGGTATACAGTTTTATAAATAAAAAAATTATGCATTCTTTTAAACATAGCTCACAGTCATACAAAAATAGGCACAGCAGAGTACTTTTCTGGTAAAAAAATGTTCCTGCTCTAACACTAAAAATTTTTCAGCTTGTGATAGTCGAGAGTCGCTCCTTCGTCATCATCCGATTCTGAACTATTAAGTAAATCGTCGTCTGATGAACCGACATCCAATAAATCAGATTCTGATTCGGCACTTGGGGAATAGTCCACATCGGAAGAATTGCTGCTTGACTCACTGGCAGCAGAGCAACTGCGCGTGCGCTTCCATAGTGTGAGCGAAACTGCGTGAGTAAGTGCACGGAAGAAAAACTGTATGGTTGTGCGCCCATCCGGAAGCAAAACGAGTGAAAAAGCTATAATAATCCTTCGTCTTATCGCCGATGAGACGGAGTTAGTAGGCTTGTGCGAATATTCGAGCACTTCGAATATTTGAACGAATATTACAGTATTCGAGTTTGCTTCGATTCAAATTTAAGTAGGGGTGTGCGAATATTCGAATTTCGAATATTTTTTTTAATAGTGTTTGCTATTCGATTCGATTAGCACTGGAATTTTACTACCGAACTATTCGAACTTCCCAAAAACAAATACAGTCAATGTTCGATTGAAAGAATTCTTCAGATTTTCAATCTGCTTCACCTATTACACTCTCGTATTGCGGCAAAGCTGCCTTTCAAGCTCCGTTATGGTCGAACTTTGCCAAGACACAGTCAACATCCGATTGGAAGTGGTCCCTAGATTTTTAATATGCTTCACCTCATCGCACCCGGTATTGTGACAAAGCTGCCTTTCAAGCTCTGCTACGGTCGCAAATGTACTAACTCGAGGAAACGCTGCTTCCAACATGGAGATGAAAGATGTGGCAGAGGTGGGGGCTCAGTTAATGCTGTTTTGAACCTGAAATTTGGGCAGGAAGTCCGAAAAATCGGAAGCTGAAGCTTTTTAGCATCCAAAATTTCAGATGTTCTTATATATCGACTCTACAAGGCAGATTTGGAACTCCAGACTTGAAGGGAGCACGCCCTTGTCCACCACATCAGTTGGGCTTCCACAGAAGTTGAAAGAAGAGGAGAGGCTGAGGAAATGGCATCTTTGCCTGTCACATGTAAAGTGTTGCCGGCAACACTTTGGCTGCACTAAATCATGTACATAAATACAATTCAGCCTCTACATTGCCTCATTCTTGATAAGACAACTATGAAACACCACCCTGCCAGTGCTTCATCAACCTAGCGGAAAGAAACATTTCATGTTGCTATCTCATAAGAATATGCTTAGGATCCTCTCTAACTTTTTTTTCTGCAATTTCGCTTCGAAGTCATCCTTTACTTACTCGCGCAAAACACACAGGGACTAGAAGAGACTTACAAGAACAGGTGCGATCTAACAACTCTTGTTGTTAGATTTTGTTAGATCGCGCCTGTCCTCGTAAGTCTCTTCTAGTCCCTGTGTGTTTGCGCGAGTAAGTGAAGGATGAATATATTCCGACTAGGCCGAATTGCAGTTTGCTTCGCTTCGAAGTATTAAAAAATATTCGATTCGATTCGCACTCACACCTTCAATATTCGAATTCGCTTCGCACCCAAAATTTTGCTATTCGCACAGCTCTAATTTTAAGTTATTGAAATTTCGAAGTATTCGAAATGAACAGAAAAGTACATTAGTTCGCATATAACCCCCGTAAAGGTGGTTTCACTGCAGTGGAGGGATGCTCTACCGTGAATACCCTTGCCAGGGAGAACCCTCACTGCCGCGAAGCCTCACTTCAAGGTTAAATGAACATATTACCCTCACATCGATTCATCATTTTTTAAGTTTACAAGCTCGTTATACTGGCTTACATGCTTCAAGTATAGCAAATTTTAAACGTAACATATTTTACAGGTTTTACTAGCATTCTACTGAAAGCCAAATCCTACTACTATTAAAAGTTGCTTCCACTTCCCTTTGAACCAGAAGGAAGGACAGTTGCACGTGCCTTGTTTCAATTTAAAAAAAATATTGTGCAGGTTAGTTGGGTCATGACAAATATGCTTTCTTTCTTTATAATATGTGATATATACTATTCGAATTCGATTTTAAATTACTCTACCAAATCACTATTCGCTTGGAACCTAAAATTTACTATTCGCACAAGCCTAGGAGGTAGTTTTTCCAAGTCCCCAAAACGGGAAATGCAACCACGACGGCATCGTTTGTGTAATTTAGTGCCGCATGGAAACAGATATAATTGCACCTCGGGGAGCAATAAACGAGAGAGTAACAAGTGATCACCCTTTGAGAGAATAAACCAGACAGCCATCAGTTTTGCAGGTGCGAGAAGCGACAACCACCCGAAGGACGATACCGAAAGCGGCTGTACCACGTGCGCATGCTCAGATGCGCAAGGAAAGCTGGCGCGCCACTTTGGAAAGAAAAAAAAAACGGAGAGACATTGGTGCATGAAAAAATTTTATGTATTCCCGAAGTGTGGCTGGCAGCACATGCCAAGCAAAAGAAATGATTGAAAAAGGCGTGCGAAACCAGCTGCAATGCGCATGCGGCGCGCTCAGATGCACAAGCGAAAGCCGGCGCGCCGCTGTGGAAAAAAAAAAAAAAAGAAGACAACAGAGAAACATCGGCGCATGAAAAAATTGCACGTATTCCCGAAGTGTGACAGCACATACCAAGCAAGAGAAATGATTGAAAAAGGTGTGTGTTTTAAACATACAGGCAATGACGTACATGTACGGCGTAAACGCTTTGGTGCCCGTTGGGTGATGCCGTACATGTACGGTGTAACCCACAAGGGGTTAAATACGGGTCATTCAGAAAGAAAGAGCAGAAAGCCATAGATTGAGTTGCCCAGTTACACTTGTGAGTTCACGAGGGTAGAGTGCAAGAAAGTATTGCGTGCTGAGTTTTAAGAGGAAGCTAAAAAAGCGTGGGGTCAGAATTAGTCTAGAAGCCCTCTACTATGGCTTCTCTTTGGCTGGAGGAGTTGCTGGGGAATATTACGCCCCACCAGCCAAGCATTCGTTTATGGTTGTTACAAGTGCCATTCGAGAACAGCTGCTGTACAGTTGCGCACCCAATATGAGTTGCAACGTGCTGCCGATTGTCAAAGCAGCGCCAACACTGCATGGTGGTGCCGACATAGAAAACAATCAGTGACATAAACACTGTTTCGGCTACTGTTATTTCCAAAACCAATTTCACGTTTGCCAGTGTTACAGTATATGCTTGGCCCCTTGAACCGTGGCCACTGTGTTGCGGCTCATATTGAGCATCACTGTACATTGTTTCCCTCTTTGCTTTCCCACCTCACTGTATTTTTTCCAACTTAGGCTTCCGTCTTAGCAACACCAAGTGCATGGCAGTGGTTGACCTCTGGAAAAGTTGCAGCACTCCAACCTTGTGCACTTGCGGAGGTGTTCACCACTAAGGCATTCGGAGACCACTGTAAGTCTAGACTATTTTAAGGATGTGTTTCCATTCCACTACATTGGGCTTTTTATCCTTGCCATTTTGTATATTTAAGGGACACTAAAGTGAAACAATGAATCTGTTTAAATCGATAAACTGTACTTTGAGAACTCTAATATTGTTAATTTCACCATTATAGGTTTATTGTTTTGGGATGTGAAACCCCAATTATTATTATCATAGGTTTATTGATAAAAAAGAAAATAAACGACAGTTTAATTTTTAAATTTCGTGTCAAAATCTACGTGCTTGATGTCACTGACTTCAAAGTGTATTTTTCGTATTTTGGAAACACTGGCTCAGCAAAATTTCCTGAAACTTTTATGTTAAGTCTATGGCCCCTTCAGAGAGCAATGTACTTTCTTTTTAACCGATTAGGAACTATGTAGGACGTAGAGGGCGCCGTCAAAATCTATGACGTCACGGCGTTTGGTGCGGGAACGTCAGTAGGGCGTCGCAAGCCTCATTTTCTTTTTGCGAGTTTTGCTGCTTACCACGCTTCTTATTGCGGCAAGTGTGGTGATTTGGGAACTGTGAACGAGAAAAATTTGCTAATAAGAAAAATCGCTTTTCTCTTTAGTGTCCCTTTAACAACTTAACAAACAGTGCTATGGTAGATGCATATGCATGAAATAGTTGAGTTGGTGCATTTGTCGTATCATGACTTTATAAATTCACGTCATTCAGAAAACACTTGT